>NW_027307802.1:300000-600000 GCF_047496885.1 Scyliorhinus torazame | reverse complement strand
TGTTTAATTTTACCTTGTTCAGTGTAGGGCACTGTTTCATTTTACCGTATTTAATGTCGGGCTGTGTTTAATTTTACATTGTTTACTGTAGGGCATTGTTTCATTGTGCTGTATTTAATGTTGGGCTCTGTTTAATTTTATCTTGTTCAGTGTAGGGCACTGTTTCATTGTACCGTATTTAATGTCGGGCTGTGTTTAATTTTACATTGTTCAGTGTAGGGCACTGTTTCATTGTACCGTATTTAATGTCGGGCTGTGTTTAATTTTACCTTGTTCACTGTAGGGCACTGTTTCATTGTACCGTATTTAATGTCGGGCTCTGTTTAATTGTACATTGTTCACTGTAGGGCACTGTTTCATTGTACCGTATTTAGTGTCGGGCTGTGTTTAATTGTACATTGTTCACTGTAGGGCACTGTTTCATTGTACTGTATTTAATGTCGGGCTGTGTTTAATTTTACCTTGTTCAGTGTAGGGCACTGTTTCATTGTACCGTATTTAATGTCGGGCTGTGTTTAATTTTACATTGTTCAGTGTAGGGCACTGTTTCATTTTACCGTATTTAAGGTCGGGCTGTGTTTAATTGTACATTGTTCACTGTCGGGCACTGTTTCATTGTCCCGTACTTAATGTCGGGCTTTGTTTAATGTTACATTGTTCAGTGTAGGGCACTGTTTCATTGTACTGTATTTAATGTCGGGCTCTGTTTAATTTTGCCTTGTTTACTGTAGGTCACTGTTTCATTGTACTGTATTTAATGTCGGGCTCTGTTTAATTTTACCTTGTTCAGTGTAGGGCACTGTTTCATTGTACCGTATTTAATGTCGAGCTCTGTTTAATTTTACATTGTTCACTGTAGGTCACTGTTTCATTGTACTGTATTTAATGTCGGGCTGTGTTTACTTTTGCCTTGTTTACTGTAGGTCACTGTTTCATTGCACTGTATTTAATGTCGGGCTCTGTTTAATTTTACATTGTTCACTGTAGGGCACTGTTTCATTGTACCGTATTTAATGTCGGGCTGTGTTTAATTGTACATTGTTCAGTGTAGGGCACTGTTTCATTGTACCGTATTTAATGTCGGGCTCTGTTTAATTTTACAATGTTCAGTGTAGGGCACTGTTTCATTGTACCGTATTTAATGTCGGGCTCTGTTTAATTTTACATTCTTCACTGTAGGGCATTGTTTCATTGTGCTGTATTTAATGTTGGGGCCTGTTTAATTTTACCTTGTTCACTGTCGGGCACTGTTTCATTGTCCCGTATTTAATGTCGGGCTCTGATTAATTTTACATTGTTCAGTGTAGGGCACTGTTTCATTGCACTGTATTTAGTGTCGGGCTCTGTTTAATTTTGCCTTGTTTACTGTAGGTCACTGTTTCATTGTACTGTATTTAATGTCGGGCTCTGTTAATGTTACATTGTTCACTGTAGGGCACTGTTTCATTGTACTGTATTTAATGTCGGGCTCTGTTTAATTTTACATTGTTCACTGTAGGGCACTGTTTCATTGTACCGTATTTAATGTCGGGCTGTGTTTAATTGTACATTGTTCACTGTAGGGCACTGTTTAATTGCACCGTATTTAGTGTCGGGCTGTGTTTAATTGTACATTGTTCACTGTAGGGGACTGTTTCATTGTACTGTATTTAATGTCGGGCTCTGTTTATTTTTACCTTGTTCGGTGTAGGGCACAGATTCATTGTACCGTATTTAATGTCGGGCTGTGTTTAATTTTACAATGTTCAGTGTAGGGCAATGTTTCATTGTACCGTATTTAATGTCGGGCTTTGTTTAATTTTACCTTGTTCAGTGTAGGGCACTGTTTCATTGTGCTGTATTTAATGTTGGGCTCTGTTTAATTTTACATTGTTCAGTGTAGGGCACTGTTTCATTGTACCGTATTTAATGTCGGGCTGTGTCTAATTTTACATTGTTCAGTGTAGGGCACTGTTTCACTGTACCGTATTTAATGTCGGGCTCTGTTTAATTTTACATTGTTCAGTGTAGGGCACTGTTTCATTGTACCGTATTTAATGTCGGGCTGTGTTTTATTTTACATGGTTCAGTGTAGGGCACTGATTCATTGTACCGTATTTAATGTCGGGCTCTGTTTAATTTTACAATGTTCAGTGTAGGGCACTGTTTCATTGTACCGTATTTAATGTCGGGCTCTGTTTAATTTTACATTGTTCACTGTAGGGCACTGTTTCATTGTACCGTATTTAATGTCGGGCTGTGTTTAATTGTACATTGTTCACTATAGGGCACTGTTTCATTGTACCGTATTTAGTGTCGGGCTGTGTTTAATTGTACATTGTTCACTGTAGGGCATTGTTTCATTGTACCGTATTTAATGTCGGGCTCTGTTTAATTTTACATTGTTCACTGTAAGGCACTGTTTCATTGTACTGTATTTAATGTCGGGCTCTGTTTATTTTTACCTTGTTCGGTGTAGGGCACAGATTCATTGTACCGTATTTAATGTCGGGCTGTGTTTAATTTTACAATGTTCAGTGTAGGGCAATGTTTCATTGTACCGTATTTAATGTCGGGCTTTGTTTAATTTTACCTTGTTCAGTGTAGGGCACTGTTTCATTGTGCTGTATTTAATGTTGGGCTCTGTTTAATTTTACATTGTTCAGTGTAGGGCACTGTTTCATTGTACCGTATTTAATGTCGGGCTGTGTCTAATTTTACATTGTTCAGTGTAGGGCACTGTTTCACTGTACCGTATTTAATGTCGGGCTCTGTTTAATTTTACATTGTTCAGTGTAGGGCACTGTTTCATTGTACCGTATTTAATGTCGGGCTGTGTTTTATTTTACATGGTTCAGTGTAGGGCACTGATTCATTGTACCGTATTTAATGTCGGGCTCTGTTTAATTTTACAATGTTCAGTGTAGGGCACTGTTTCATTGTACCGTATTTAATGTCGGGCTCTGTTTAATTTTACATTGTTCACTGTAGGGCACTGTTTCATTGTACCGTATTTAATGTCGGGCTGTGTTTAATTGTACATTGTTCACTATAGGGCACTGTTTCATTGTACCGTATTTAGTGTCGGGCTGTGTTTAATTGTACATTGTTCACTGTAGGGCATTGTTTCATTGTACCGTATTTAATGTCGGGCTCTGTTTAATTTTACATTGTTCACTGTAAGGCACTGTTTCATTGTACTGTATTTAATGTCGGGCTCTGTTTAATTTTACCTTGTTCAGTGTAGGGCACTGATTCATTGTACCGTATTTAATGTCGGGCTGTGTTTTATTTTACATGGTTCAGTGTAGGGCACTGATTCATTGTACCGTATTTAATGTCGGGCTCTGTTTAATTTTACAATGTTCACTGTAGGGCACTGTTTCATTGTACTGTATTTAATGTCGGGCTCTGTTTCATTGTACTGTATTTAATGTCGGGCTCTGTTTAATTTTACCTTGTTCAGTGTAGGGCACTGATTCATTGTACCGTATTTAATGTCGGGCTGTGTTTTATTTTACATGGTTCACTGTAGGGCACTGTTTCATTGCACCGTATTTAATGTCGGGCTCTGTTTAATTTTACATTGTTCACTGTAGGGCACTGTTTCATTGTACTGTATTTAATGTCGGGCTCTGTTTAATTTTACCTTGTTCAGTGTAGGGCACTGATTCATTGTACCGTATTTAATGTCGGGCAGTGTTTTATTTTACATGGTTCAGTGTAGGGCACTGATTCATTGTACCGTATTTAATGTCGGGCTCTGTTTAATTTTACAATGTTCAGTGTAGGGCACTGTTTCATTGTACCGTATTTAATTTCGGGCTCTGTTTAATTTTACATTCTTCACTGTAGGGCATTGTTTCATTGTCCCGTATTTAATGTCGGGCTCTGATTAATTTTACAGTGTTCAGTGTAGGGCACTGTTTCATTGCACTGTATTTAATGTCGGGCTCTGTTTAATTTTGCCTTGTTTACTGTAGGTCACTGTTTCATTGTACTGTATTTAATGTCGGGCTCTGTTAATTTTACATTGTTCACAGTTGGGCACTGTTTCATTGTACCGTATTCAATGTCGGGCTGTGTTTAATTGTACATTGTTCACTGGAGAGCACTGTTTCATTGTACCGTATTTAATGTCGTGCTCTGTTTAATTTTACTTTGTACACTGTAGGGCACTGTTTCATTGTACCGTATTTAATGTCGGGCTCTGTTTAATTTTACCTTGCTCAGTGGAGGGCACTGTTACATTGTACCGTATTTAATGTTGTGCTCTGTTTAATTTTACATTGTTCACTGTAGGGCACTGTTTCATTGTACCGTATTTAATGTCGGGCTATGTTTAATTTTACATTGTTCACTGTAGGTCACTGTTTCATTGTACTGTATTTAATGTCGGGCTGTGTTTAATTTTACATTCTTCACTGTAGGGCACTGTTTCATTGTACTGTATTTAATGTCGGGCTCTGTTTAATTTTACATTGTTCACTGTAGGGCACTATTTCATTGTACCGTATTTAATGTCGGGCTGTGTTTAATTGTACATTGTTCACTGTCGGGCACTGTTTCATTGTCCCGTACTTAATGTCGGGCTTTGTTTAATGTTACATTGTTAAGTGTAGGGCATGTTTCATTGTACTGTATTTAATGTCGGGCTCTGTTTAATTTTGCCTTGTTTACTGTAGGTCACTGTTTCATTGTACCGTAGTTAATGTCGGGCTGTGTTTAATTTTACATTGTTCACTGCAGGGCATTGTTTCATTGTGCTGTATTTAATGTCGGGCTCTGTTTAATTTTACCTTGTTCAGTGTAGGGCACTGTTTCATTTTACCGTATTTAATGTCGGGCTGTGTTTAATTTTACATTGTTCACTGTCGGGCATTGTTTCATTGTGCTGTATTTAATGTTGGGCTCTGTTTAATTTTACCTTGTTCAGTGTAGGGCACTGTTTCATTGAACCGTATTTAATGTCGGGCTGTGTTTAATTTTACACTGTTCAGTGTCGGGCACTGTTTCACTGTACCGTATTTAATGTCGGGCTCTGTTTAATTTTACATTGTTCAGTGTAGGGCACTGTTTCATTGTACCGTATTTAATGTCGGGCTGTGTTTTATTTTACATTGTTCAGTGTAGGGCACTGATTCATTGCACCGTATTTAATGTCGGGCTCTGTTTAATTTTACAATGTTCAGTGTAGGGCACTGTTTCATTGTACCGTATTCAATGTCGGGCTGTGTTTAATTGTACATTGTTCACTGTAGGGCACTGTTTCATTGTACTGTATTTAATGTCGGGCTGTGTTTAATTTTACCTTGTTCAGTGTAGGGCACTGTTTCATTGTACCGTATTTAATGTCGGGCTGTGTTTAATTTTACATTGTTCAGTGTAGGGCACTGTTTCATTGTACCGTATTTAGTGTCGGGCTGTGTTTAATTTTACCTTGCTCAGTGGAGGGCACTGTTACATTGTACTGTATTTAATGTCGTGCTCTGTTTAATTTTACATTGTTCACTGTAGGGCACTGTTTCATTGTACCGTATTTAATGTCGGGCTATGTTTAATTTTACATTGTTCACTGTAGGTCACTGTTTCATTGTACCGTATTTAATGTCGGGCTGTGTTTAATTGTACATTGTTCACTGTAGGGCACTGTTTCATTGTACTGTATTTAATGTCGGGCTCTGTTTAATTTTACATTGTTCACTGTAGGGCACTATTTCATTGTACCGTATTTAATGTCGGGCTGTGTTTAATTGTACATTGTTCACTGTCGGGCACTGTTTCATTGTCCCGTACTTAATGTCGGGCTTTGTTTAATGTTACATTGTTAAGTGTAGGGCATGTTTCATTGTACTGTATTTAATGTCGGGCTCTGTTTAATTTTGCCTTGTTTACTGTAGGTCACTGTTTCATTGTACCGTAGTTAATGTCGGGCTGTGTTTAATTTTACATTGTTCACTGTAGGGCATTGTTTCATTGTGCTGTATTTAATGTCGGGCTCTGTTTAATTTTACCTTGTTCAGTGTAGGGCACTGTTTCATTTTACCGTATTTAATGTCGGGCTGTGTTTAATTTTACATTGTTCACTGTCGGGCATTGTTTCATTGTGCTGTATTTAATGTTGGGCTCTGTTTAATTTTACCTTGTTCAGTGTAGGGCACTGTTTCATTGAACCGTATTTAATGTCGGGCTGTGTTTAATTTTACACTGTTCAGTGTCGGGCACTGTTTCACTGTACCGTATTTAATGTCGGGCTCTGTTTAATTTTACATTGTTCAGTGTAGGGCACTGTTTCATTGTACCGTATTTAATGTCGGGCTGTGTTTTATTTTACATTGTTCAGTGTAGGGCACTGATTCATTGCACCGTATTTAATGTCGGGCTCTGTTTAATTTTACAATGTTCAGTGTAGGGCACTGTTTCATTGTACCGTATTCAATGTCGGGCTGTGTTTAATTGTACATTGTTCACTGTAGGGCACTGTTTCATTGTACTGTATTTAATGTCGGGCTGTGTTTAATTTTACCTTGTTCAGTGTTGGGCACTGTTTCATTGTACCGTATTTAATGTCGGGCTGTGTTTAATTTTACATTGTTCAGTGTAGGGCACTGTTTCATTGTACCGTATTTAGTGTCGGGCTGTGTTTAATTTTACCTTGCTCAGTGGAGGGCACTGTTACATTGTACTGTATTTAATGTCGTGCTCTGTTTAATTTTACATTGTTCACTGTAGGGCACTGTTTCATTGTACCGTATTTAATGTCGGGCTATGTTTAATTTTACATTGTTCACTGTAGGTCACTGTTTCATTGTACCGTATTTAATGTCGGGCTGTGTTTAATTGTACATTGTTCACTGTAGGGCACTGTTTCATTGTACCGTATTTAGTGTCGCGCTGTGTTTAATTGTACATTGTTCACTGTAGGGCACTGTTTCATTGTACTGTATTTAATGTCGGGCTGTGTTTAATTTTACATTGTTCATTGTAGGGCACTGTTTCATTGTACCGTATTTAATGTCGGGCTGTGTTTACTTTTACATTGTTCAGTGTAGGGCACTGTTTCATTGTACCGTATTTAATGTCGGGCTCTGTTTAATTTTACCTTGTTCAGTGTAGGGCACTGTTTCATTGTACCGTATTTAATGTCGAGCTCTGTTTAATTTTACATTGTTCACTGTAGTTCACTGTTTCATTGTACTGTATTTAATGTCGGGCTGTGTTTAATTTTGCCTTGTTTACTGTAGGTCACTGTTTCATTGCACTGTATTTAATGTCGGGCGCTGTTTAATTTTACATTGTTCACTGTAGGGCACTGTTTCATTGTACCGTATTTAGTGTCGCGCTGTGTTTAATTGTACATTGTTCACTTTAGGGCACTGTTTCATTGTACTGTATTTAATGTCGGGCTGTGTTTAATTTTACCTTGTTCAGTGTAGGGCACTGTTTCATTGTACCGTATTTAATGTCGGGCTGTGTTTAATTTAACATTGTTCAGTGTAGGGCACTGTTTCATTGTACCGTATTTAATGTCGGGCTCTGTTTAATTTTACATTGTTCAGTGTAGGGCACTGTTTCATTTTACCGTATTTAATGTCGGGCTGTGTTTAATTTTACATTGTTCACTGTCGGGCATTGTTTCATTGTGCTGTATTTAATGTTGGGCTCTGTTTAATTTTACCTTGTTCAGTGTAGGGCACTGTTTCATTGAACCGTATTTAATGTCGGGCTGTGTTTAATTTTACACTGTTCAGTGTCGGGCACTGTTTCACTGTACCGTATTTAATGTCGGGCTCTGTTTAATTTTACATTGTTCAGTGTAGGGCACTGTTTCATTGTACCGTATTTAATGTAGGGCTGTGTTTAATTTTACATTGTTCAGTGTAGGGCACTGTTTCATTGTACCGTATTTAATGTCGGGCTGTGTTTAATTTTACCTTGTTCAGTGTAGGGCACTGTTTCATTTTACCGTATTTAATGTCGGGCTGTGTTTAATTGTACATTGTTCACTGTCGGGCACTGTTTCATTGTCCCGTACTTAATGTCGGGCTTTGTTTAATGTCACATTGTTCAGTGTAGGGCACTGTTTCATTGTACTGTATTTAATGTCGGGCTCTGTTTAATTTTGCCTTGTTTACTGTAGGTCACTGTTTCATTGTACTGTATTTAATGTCGGGCTCTGTTTAATTTTACCTTGTTCAGTGTAGGGCACTGTTTCATTGTACCGTATTTAATGTCGAGCTCTGTTTAATTTTACCTTGCTCAGTGTAGGGCACTGTTTCATTTTACCGTAGTTAATGTCGGGCTGTGTTTAATTTTACATTGTTCACTGTAGGGCATTGTTTCATTGTGCTGTATTTAATGTCGGGCTCTGTTTAATTTTACCTTGTTCAGTGTAGGGCACTGTTTCATTTTACCGTATTTAATGTCGGGCTTTGTTTAATTTTACATTGTTTACTGTAGGGCATTGTTTCATTGTGTTGTATTTAATGTTGGGCTCTGTTTAATTTTATCTTTTTCAGTGTAGGGCACTGTTTCATTGTACCGTATTTAATGTCGGGCTGTGTTAATTTTACATTGTTCAGTGTAGGGCACTGTTTCACTGTACCGTATTTAATGTCGGTCTCTGTTTAATTTTACATTGTTCAGTTTAGGGCACTGTTTCATTGTACCGTATTTAATGTCGGGCTGTGTTTTATTTTACATTGTTCAGTGTAGGGCACTGATTCATTGCACCGTATTTAATGTCGGGCTCTGTTTAATTTTACATTGTTCACTGTAAGGCACTGTTTCATTGTACTGTATTTAATGTCGGGCTCTGTTTAATTTTACCTTGTTCAGTGTAGGGCACTGATTCATTGTACCGTATTTAATGTCGGGCTGTGTTTTATTTTACATGGTTCAGTGTAGGGCACTGATTCATTGTACCGTATTTAATGTCGGGCTATGTTTAATTTTACAATGTTCACTGTAGGGCACTGTTTCATTGTACTGTATTTAATGTCGGGCTCTGTTTAATTTTACCTTGTTCAGTGTAGGGCACTGATTCATTGTACCGTATTTAATGTCGGGCTGTGTTTTATTTTACATGGTTCACTGTAGGGCACTGTTTCATTGCACCGTATTTAATGTCGGGCTCTGTTTAATTTTACATTGTTCACTGTAGGGCACTGTTTCATTGTACTGTATTTAATGTCGGGCTCTGTTTAATTTTACCTTGTTCAGTGTAGGGCACTGATTCATTGTACCGTATTTAATGTCGGGCAGTGTTTTATTTTACATGGTTCAGTGTAGGGCACTGATTCATTGTACCGTATTTAATGTCGGGCTCTGTTTAATTTTACAATGTTCAGTGTAGGGCACTGTTTCATTGTACCGTATTTAATTTCGGGCTCTGTTTAATTTTACATTCTTCACTGTAGGGCATTGTTTCATTGTCCCGTATTTAATGTCGGGCTCTGATTAATTTTACAGTGTTCAGTGTAGGGCACTGTTTCATTGCACTGTATTTAATGTCGGGCTCTGTTTAATTTTGCCTTGTTTACTGTAGGTCACTGTTTCATTGTACTGTATTTAATGTCGGGCTCTGTTAATTTTACATTGTTCACAGTTGGGCACTGTTTCATTGTACCGTATTCAATGTCGGGCTGTGTTTAATTGTACGTTGTTCACTGGAGAGCACTGTTTCATTGTACCGTATTTAATGTCGTGCTCTGTTTAATTTTACTTTGTTCACTGTAGGTCACTGTTTCATTGTACTGTATTTAATGTCGGGCTGTGTTTAATTTTACATTCTTCACTGTAGGGCACTGTTTCATTGTACTGTATTTAATGTCGGGCTCTGTTTAATTTTACATTGTTCACTGTAGGGCACTATTTCATTGTACCGTATTTAATGTCGGGCTGTGTTTAATTGTACATTGTTCACTGTCGGGCACTGTTTCATTGTCCCGTACTTAATGTCGGGCTTTGTTTAATGTTACATTGTTAAGTGTAGGGCATGTTTCATTGTACTGTATTTAATGTCGGGCTCTGTTTAATTTTGCCTTGTTTACTGTAGGTCACTGTTTCATTGTACCGTAGTTAATGTCGGGCTGTGTTTAATTTTACATTGTTCACTGTAGGGCATTGTTTCATTGTGCTGTATTTAATGTCGGGCTCTGTTTAATTTTACCTTGTTCAGTGTAGGGCACTGTTTCATTTTACCGTATTTAATGTCGGGCTGTGTTTAATTTTACATTGTTCACTGTCGGGCATTGTTTCATTGTGCTGTATTTAATGTTGGGCTCTGTTTAATTTTACCTTGTTCAGTGTAGGGCACTGTTTCATTGAACCGTATTTAATGTCGGGCTGTGTTTAATTTTACACTGTTCAGTGTCGGGCACTGTTTCACTGCACCGTATTTAATGTCGGGCTCTGTTTAATTTTACATTGTTCAGTGTAGGGCACTGTTTCATTGTACCGTATTTAATGTCGGGCTGTGTTTTATTTTACATTGTTCAGTGTAGGGCACTGATTCATTGCACCGTATTTAATGTCGGGCTCTGTTTAATTTTACAATGTTCAGTGTAGGGCACTGTTTCATTGTACCGTATTCAATGTCGGGCTGTGTTTAATTGTACATTGTTCACTGTAGGGCACTGTTTCATTGTACTGTATTTAATGTCGGGCTGTGTTTAATTTTACCTTGTTCAGTGTAGGGCACTGTTTCATTGTACCGTATTTAATGTCGGGCTGTGTTTAATTTTACATTGTTCAGTGTAGGGCACTGTTTCATCGTACCGTATTTAGTGTCGGGCTGTGTTTAATTTTACCTTGCTCAGTGGAGGGCACTGTTACATTGTACTGTATTTAATGTCGTGCTCTGTTTAATTTTACATTGTTCACTGTAGGGCACTGTTTCATTGTACCGTATTTAATGTCGGGCTATGTTTAATTTTACATTGTTCACTGTAGGTCACTGTTTCATTGTACCGTATTTAATGTCGGGCTGTGTTTAATTGTACATTGTTCACTGTAGGGCACTGTTTCATTGTACCGTATTTAGTGTCGCGCTGTGTTTAATTGTACATTGTTCACTGTAGGGCACTGTTTCATTGTACTGTATTTAATGTCGGGCTGTGTTTAATTTTACATTGTTCATTGTAGGGCACTGTTTCATTGTACCGTATTTAATGTCGGGCTGTGTTTACTTTTACATTGTTCAGTGTAGGGCACTGTTTCATTGTACCGTATTTAATGTCGGGCTCTGTTTAATTTTACCTTGTTCAGTGTAGGGCACTGTTTCATTGTACCGTATTTAATGTCGAGCTCTGTTTAATTTTACATTGTTCACTGTAGTTCACTGTTTCATTGTACTGTATTTAATGTCGGGCTGTGTTTAATTTTGCCTTGTTTACTGTAGGTCACTGTTTCATTGCACTGTATTTAATGTCGGGCGCTGTTTAATTTTACATTGTTCACTGTAGGGCACTGTTTCATTGTACCGTATTTAGTGTCGCGCTGTGTTTAATTGTACATTGTTCACTTTAGGGCACTGTTTCATTGTACTGTATTTAATGTCGGGCTGTGTTTAATTTTACCTTGTTCAGTGTAGGGCACTGTTTCATTGTACCGTATTTAATGTCGGGCTGTGTTTAATTTAACATTGTTCAGTGTAGGGCACTGTTTCATTGTACCGTATTTAATGTCGGGCTCTGTTTAATTTTACATTGTTCAGTGTAGGGCACTGTTTCATTTTACCGTATTTAATGGCGGGCTGTGTTTAATTTTACATTGTTCACTGTCGGGCATTGTTTCATTGTGCTGTATTTAATGTTGGGCTCTGTTTAATTTTACCTTGTTCAGTGTAGGGCACTGTTTCATTGAACCGTATTTAATGTCGGGCTGTGTTTAATTTTACACTGTTCAGTGTCGGGCACTGTTTCACTGTACCGTATTTAATGTCGGGCTCTGTTTAATTTTACATTGTTCAGTGTAGGGCACTGTTTCATTGTACCGTATTTAATGTAGGGCTGTGTTTAATTTTACATTGTTCAGTGTAGGGCACTGTTTCATTGTACCGTATTTAATGTCGGGCTGTGTTTAATTTTACCTTGTTCAGTGTAGGGCACTGTTTCATTTTACCGTATTTAATGTCGGGCTGTGTTTAATTGTACATTGTTCACTGTCGGGCACTGTTTCATTGTCCCGTACTTAATGTCGGGCTTTGTTTAATGTCACATTGTTCAGTGTAGGGCACTGTTTCATTGTACTGTATTTAATGTCGGGCTCTGTTTAATTTTGCCTTGTTTACTGTAGGTCACTGTTTCATTGTACTGTATTTAATGTCGGGCTCTGTTTAATTTTACCTTGTTCAGTGTAGGGCACTGTTTCATTGTACCGTATTTAATGTCGAGCTCTGTTTAATTTTACCTTGCTCAGTGTAGGGCACTGTTTCATTTTACCGTAGTTAATGTCGGGCTGTGTTTAATTTTACATTGTTCACTGTAGGGCATTGTTTCATTGTGCTGTATTTAATGTCGGGCTCTGTTTAATTTTACCTTGTTCAGTGTAGGGCACTGTTTCATTTTACCGTATTTAATGTCGGGCTGTGTTTAATTTTACATTGTTTACTGTAGGGCATTGTTTCATTGTGTTGTATTTAATGTTGGGCTCTGTTTAATTTTATCTTTTTCAGTGTAGGGCACTGTTTCATTGTACCGTATTTAATGTCGGGCTGTGTTTAATTTTACATTGTTCAGTGTAGGGCACTGTTTCACTGTACCGTATTTAATGTCGGTCTCTGTTTAATTTTACATTGTTCAGTTTAGGGCACTGTTTCATTGTACCGTATTTAATGTCGGGCTGTGTTTTATTTTACATTGTTCAGTGTAGGGCACTGATTCATTGCACCGTATTTAATGTCGGGCTCTGTTTAATTTTGCCTTGTTTACTGTAGGTCACTGTTTCATTGTACTGTATTTAATGTCGGGCTCTGTTTAATTTTACCTTGTTCAGTGTAGGGCACTGTTTCATTGTACCGTATTTAATGTCGAGCTCTGTTTAATTTTACCTTGCTCAGTGTAGGGCACTGTTTCATTTTACCGTAGTTAATGTCGGGCTGTGTTTAATTTTACATTGTTCACTGTAGGGCATTGTTTCATTGTGCTGTATTTAATGTCGGGCTCTGTTTAATTTTACCTTGTTCAGTGTAGGGCACTGTTTCATTTTACCGTATTTAATGTCGGGCTGTGTTTAATTTTACATTGTTTACTGTAGGGCATTGTTTCATTGTGTTGTATTTAATGTTGGGCTCTGTTTAATTTTATCTTTTTCAGTGTAGGGCACTGTTTCATTGTACCGTATTTAATGTCGGGGTGTGTTTAATTTTACATTGTTCAGTGTAGGGCACTGTTTCACTGTACCGTATTTAATGTCGGTCTCTGTTTAATTTTACATTGTTCAGTTTAGGGCACTGTTTCATTGTACCGTATTTAATGTCGGGCTGTGTTTTATTTTACATTGTTCAGTGTAGGGCACTGATTCATTGCACCGTATTTAATGTCGGGCTCTGTTTAATTTTACATTGTTCACTGTAAGGCACTGTTTCATTGTACTGTATTTAATGTCGGGCTCTGTTTAATTTTACCTTGTTCAGTGTAGGGCACTGATTCATTGTACCGTATTTAATGTCGGGCTGTGTTTTATTTTACATGGTTCAGTGTAGGGCACTGATTCATTGTACCGTATTTAATGTCGGGCTCTGTTTAATTTTACAATGTTCACTGTAGGGCACTGTTTCATTGTACTGTATTTAATGTCGGGCTCTGTTTAATTTTACCTTGTTCAGTGTAGGGCACTGATTCATTGTACCGTATTTAATGTCGGGCTGTGTTTTATTTTACATGGTTCACTGTAGGGCACTGTTTCATTGCACCGTATTTAATGTCGGGCTCTGTTTAATTTTACATTGTTCACTGTAGGGCACTGTTTCATTGTACTGTATTTAATGTCGGGCTCTGTTTAATTTTACCTTGTTCAGTGTAGGGCACTGATTCATTGTACCGTATTTAATGTCGGGCAGTGTTTTATTTTACATGGTTCAGTGTAGGGCACTGATTCATTGTACCGTATTTAATGTCGGGCTCTGTTTAATTTTACAATGTTCAGTGTAGGGCACTGTTTCATTGTACCGTATTTAATTTCGGGCTCTGTTTAATTTTACATTCTTCACTGTAGGGCATTGTTTCATTGTCCCGTATTTAATGTCGGGCTCTGATTAATTTTACAGTGTTCAGTGTAGGGCACTGTTTCATTGCACTGTATTTAATGTCGGGCTCTGTTTAATTTTGCCTTGTTTACTGTAGGTCACTGTTTCATTGTACTGTATTTAATGTCGGGCTCTGTTAATTTTACATTGTTCACAGTTGGGCACTGTTTCATTGTACCGTATTCAATGTCGGGCTGTGTTTAATTGTACATTGTTCACTGGAGAGCACTGTTTCATTGTACCGTATTTAATGTCGTGCTCTGTTTAATTTTACTTTGTTCACTGTAGGTCACTGTTTCATTGTACTGTATTTAATGTCGGGCTGTGTTTAATTTTACATTCTTCACTGTAGGGCACTGTTTCATTGTACTGTATTTAATGTCGGGCTCTGTTTAATTTTACATTGTTCACTGTAGGGCACTATTTCATTGTACCGTATTTAATGTCGGGCTGTGTTTAATTGTACATTGTTCACTGTCGGGCACTGTTTCATTGTCCCGTACTTAATGTCGGGCTTTGTTTAATGTTACATTGTTAAGTGTAGGGCATGTTTCATTGTACTGTATTTAATGTCGGGCTCTGTTTAATTTTGCCTTGTTTACTGTAGGTCACTGTTTCATTGTACCGTAGTTAATGTCGGGCTGTGTTTAATTTTACATTGTTCACTGTAGGGCATTGTTTCATTGTGCTGTATTTAATGTCGGGCTCTGTTTAATTTTACCTTGTTCAGTGTAGGGCACTGTTTCATTTTACCGTATTTAATGTCGGGCTGTGTTTAATTTTACATTGTTCACTGTCGGGCATTGTTTCATTGTGCTGTATTTAATGTTGGGCTCTGTTTAATTTTACCTTGTTCAGTGTAGGGCACTGTTTCATTGAACCGTATTTAATGTCGGGCTGTGTTTAATTTTACACTGTTCAGTGTCGGGCACTGTTTCACTGTACCGTATTTAATGTCGGGCTCTGTTTAATTTTACATTGTTCAGTGTAGGGCACTGTTTCATTGTACCGTATTTAATGTCGGGCTGTGTTTTATTTTACATTGTTCAGTGTAGGGCACTGATTCATTGCACCGTATTTAATGTCGGGCTCTGTTTAATTTTACAATGTTCAGTGTAGGGCACTGTTTCATTGTACCGTATTCAATGTCGGGCTGTGTTTAATTGTACATTGTTCACTGTAGGGCACTGTTTCATTGTACTGTATTTAATGTCGGGCTGTGTTTAATTTTACCTTGTTCAGTGTAGGGCACTGTTTCATTGTACCGTATTTAATGTCGGGCTGTGTTTAATTTTACATTGTTCAGTGTAGGGCACTGTTTCATCGTACCGTATTTAGTGTCGGGCTGTGTTTAATTTTACCTTGCTCAGTGGAGGGCACTGTTACATTGTACTGTATTTAATGTCGTGCTCTGTTTAATTTTACATTGTTCACTGTAGGGCACTGTTTCATTGTACCGTATTTAATGTCGGGCTATGTTTAATTTTACATTGTTCACTGTAGGTCACTGTTTCATTGTACCGTATTTAATGTCGGGCTGTGTTTAATTGTACATTGTTCACTGTAGGGCACTGTTTCATTGTACCGTATTTAGTGTCGCGCTGTGTTTAATTGTACATTGTTCACTGTAGGGCACTGTTTCATTGTACTGTATTTAATGTCGGGCTGTGTTTAATGTTACATTGTTCATTGTAGGGCACTGTTTCATTGTACCGTATTTAATGTCGGGCTGTGTTTACTTTTACATTGTTCAGTGTAGGGCACTGTTTCATTGTACCGTATTTAATGTCGGGCTCTGTTTAATTTTACCTTGTTCAGTGTAGGGCACTGTTTCATTGTACCGTATTTAATGTCGAGCTCTGTTTAATTTTACATTGTTCACTGTAGTTCACTGTTTCATTGTACTGTATTTAATGTCGGGCTGTGTTTAATTTTGCCTTGTTTACTGTAGGTCACTGTTTCATTGCACTGTATTTAATGTCGGGCGCTGTTTAATTTTACATTGTTCACTGTAGGGCACTGTTTCATTGTACCGTATTTAGTGTCGCGCTGTGTTTAATTGTACATTGTTCACTTTAGGGCACTGTTTCATTGTACTGTATTTAATGTCGGGCTGTGTTTAATTTTACCTTGTTCAGTGTAGGGCACTGTTTCATTGTACCGTATTTAATGTCGGGCTGTGTTTAATTTAACATTGTTCAGTGTAGGGCACTGTTTCATTGTACCGTATTTAATGTCGGGCTCTGTTTAATTTTACATTGTTCAGTGTAGGGCACTGTTTCATTTTACCGTATTTAATGTCGGGCTGTGTTTAATTTTACATTGTTCACTGTCGGGCATTGTTTCATTGTGCTGTATTTAATGTTGGGCTCTGTTTAATTTTACCTTGTTCAGTGTAGGGCACTGTTTCATTGAACCGTATTTAATGTCGGGCTGTGTTTAATTTTACACTGTTCAGTGTCGGGCACTGTTTCACTGTACCGTATTTAATGTCGGGCTCTGTTTAATTTTACATTGTTCAGTGTAGGGCACTGTTTCATTGTACCGTATTTAATGTAGGGCTGTGTTTAATTTTACATTGTTCAGTGTAGGGCACTGTTTCATTGTACCGTATTTAATGTCGGGCTGTGTTTAATTTTACCTTGTTCAGTGTAGGGCACTGTTTCATTTTACCGTATTTAATGTCGGGCTGTGTTTAATTGTACATTGTTCACTGTCGGGCACTGTTTCATTGTCCCGTACTTAATGTCGGGCTTTGTTTAATGTCACATTGTTCAGTGTAGGGCACTGTTTCATTGTACTGTATTTAATGTCGGGCTCTGTTTAATTTTGCCTTGTTTACTGTAGGTCACTGTTTCATTGTACTGTATTTAATGTCGGGCTCTGTTTAATTTTACCTTGTTCAGTGTAGGGCACTGTTTCATTGTACCGTATTTAATGTCGAGCTCTGTTTAATTTTACCTTGCTCAGTGTAGGGCACTGTTTCATTTTACCGTAGTTAATGTCGGGCTGTGTTTAATTTTACATTGTTCACTGTAGGGCATTGTTTCATTGTGCTGTATTTAATGTCGGGCTCTGTTTAATTTTACCTTGTTCAGTGTAGGGCACTGTTTCATTTTACCGTATTTAATGTCGGGCTGTGTTTAATTTTACATTGTTTACTGTAGGGCATTGTTTCATTGTGTTGTATTTAATGTTGGGCTCTGTTTAATTTTATCTTTTTCAGTGTAGGGCACTGTTTCATTGTACCGTATTTAATGTCGGGCTGTGTTTAATTTTACATTGTTCAGTGTAGGGCACTGTTTCACTGTACCGTATTTAATGTCGGTCTCTGTTTAATTTTACATTGTTCAGTTTAGGGCACTGTTTCATTGTACCGTATTTAATGTCGGGCTGTGTTTTATTTTACATTGTTCAGTGTAGGGCACTGATTCATTGCACCGTATTTAATGTCGGGCTCTGTTTAATTTTACAATGTTCAGTGTAGGGCACTGTTTCATTGTACCGTATTCAATGTCGGGCTGTGTTTAATTGTACATTGTTCACTGTAGGGCACTGTTTCATTGTACCGTATTTAGTGTCGCGCTGTGTTTAATTGTACATTGTTCACTGTAAGGCACTGTTTCATTGTACTGTATTTAATGTCGGGCTGTGTTTAATTTTACCTTGTTCAGTGTAGGGCACTGTTTCATTGTACCGTATTTAATGTCGGGCTGTGTTTAATTTCACATTGTTCAGTGTAGGGCACTGTTTCATTGTACCGTATTTAATGTCGGGCTGTGTTTAATTTTACCTTGTTCACTGTAGGGCACTGTTTCATTGTACCGTATTTAATGTCGGGCTCTGTTTAATTGTACATTGTTCACTGTAGGGCACTGTTTCATTGTACCGTATTTAGTGTCGGGCTGTGTTTAATTGTACATTGTTCACTGTAGGGCACTGTTTCATTGTACTGTATTTAATGTCGGGCTGTGTTTAATTTTACCTTGTTCAGTGTAGGGCACTGTTTCATTGTACCGTATTTAATGTCGGGCTGTGTTTAATTTTACATTGTTCAGTGTAGGGCACTGTTTCATTGTCCCGTACTTAATGTCGGGCTTTGTTTAATGTTACATTGTTCAGTGTAGGGCACTGTTTCATTGTACTGTATTTAATGTCGGGCTCTGTTTAATTTTGCCTTGTTTACTGTAGGTCACTGTTTCATTGTACTGTATTTAATGTCGGGCTCTGTTTAATTTTACCTTGTTCAGTGTAGGGCACTGTTTCATTGTACCGTATTTAATGTCGAGCTCTGTTTAATTTTACATTGTTCACTGTAGTTCACTGTTTCATTGTACTGTATTTAATGTCGGGCTGTGTTTAATTTTGCCTTGTTTACTGTAGGTCACTGTTTCATTGCACTGTATTTAATGTCGGGCTCTGTTTAATTTTACATTGTTCACTGTAGGGCACTGTTTCATTGTACCGTATTTAATGTCGGGCTCTGTTTAATTTTACATTCTTCACTGTAGGGCATTCTTTCATTGTGCTGTATTTAATGTTGGGGCCTGTTTAATTTTACCTTGTTCACTGTCGGGCACTGTTTCATTGCACTGTATTTAGTGTCGGGCTCTGTTTAATTTTGCCTTGTTTACTGTAGGTCACTGTTTCATTGTACTGTATTTAATGTCGGGCTCTGTTAATGTTACATTGTTCACTGTAGGGCACTGTTTCATTGTACTGTATTTAATGTCGGGCTCTGTTTGATGTTACATTGTTCACTGTAGGGCACTGTTTCGTTGTACCGTATTTAATGTCGGGCTGTGTTTAATTGTACATTGTTCACTGTAGGGGACTGTTTCATTGTACCGTATTTAATGTCGGGCTGTGTTTAATTTTACAATGTTCAGTGTAGGGCACTGTTTCATTGTACCGTATTTAATGTCGGGCTTTGTTTAATTTTACCTTGTTCAGTGTAGGGCACTGTTTCATTGTGCTGTATTTAATGTTGGGCTCTGTTTAATTTTACATTGTTCAGTGTAGGGCACTGTTTCATTGTACCGTATTTAATGTCGGGCTGTGTCTAATTTTACATTGTTCAGTGTAGGGCACTGTTTCATTGTACCGTATTTAGTGTCGGGCTGTGTTTAATTGTACATTGTTCACTGTAGGGCACTGTTTCATTGTACTGTATTTAATGTCGGGCTCTGTTTAATTTTACCTTGTTCAGTGTAGGGCACTGATTCATTGTACCGTATTTAATGTCGGGCTGTGTTTTATTTTACATGGTTCAGTGTAGGGCACTGATTCATTGTACCGTATTTAATGTCGGGCTCTGTTTAATTTTACAATGTTCAGTGTAGGGCACTGTTTCATTGTACCGTATTTAATTTCGGGCTCTGTTTAATTTTACATTCTTCACTGTAGGGCATTGTTTCATTGTCCCGTATTTAATGTCGGGCTCTGATTAATTTTACAGTGTTCAGTGTAGGGCACTGTTTCATTGCACTGTATTTAATGTCGGGCTCTGTTTAATTTTGCCTTGTTTACTGTAGGTCACTGTTTCATTGTACTGTATTTAATGTCGGGCTCTGTTAATTTTACATTGTTCACTGTTGGGCACTGTTTCATTGTACCGTATTCAATGTCGGGCTGTGTTTAATTGTACATTGTTCACTGGAGAGCACTGTTTCATTGTACCGTATTTAATGTCGTGCTCTGTTTAATTTTACTTTGTACACTGTAGGGCACTGTTTCATTGTACCGTATTTAATGTCGGGCTCTGTTTAATTTTACCTTGCTCAGTGGAGGGCACTGTTACATTGTACCGTATTTAATGTCGGGCTCTGTTTAATTTTACATTGTTCACTGTAGGGCACTGTTTCATTGTACCGTATTTAATGTCGGGCTATGTTTAATTTTACATTGTTCACTGTAGGTCACTGTTTCATTGTACTGTATTTAATGTCGGGCTGTGTTTAATTTTACATTCTTCACTGTAGGGCACTGTTTCATTGTACTGTATTTAATGTCGGGCTCTGTTTAATTTTACATTGTTCACTGTAGGGCACTATTTCATTGTACCGTATTTAATGTCGGGCTGTGTTTAATTGTACATTGTTCACTGTCGGGCACTGTTTCATTGTCCCGTACTTAATGTCGGGCTTTGTTTAATGTTACATTGTTAAGTGTAGGGCATGTTTCATTGTACTGTATTTAATGTCGGGCTCTGTTTAATTTTGCCTTGTTTACTGTAGGTCACTGTTTCATTGTACCGTAGTTAATGTCGGGCTGTGTTTAATTTTACATTGTTCACTGTCGGGCATTGTTTCATTGTGCTGTATTTAATGTCGGGCTCTGTTTAATTAAACCTTGTTCAGTGTAGGGCACTGTTTCATTTTACCGTATTTAATGTCGGGCTGTGTTTAATTTTACATTGTTCACTGTCGGGCATTGTTTCATTGTGCTGTATTTAATGTTGGGCTCTGTTTAATTTTACCTTGTTCAGTGTAGGGCACTGTTTCATTGTACCGTATTCAATGTCGGGCTGTGTTTAATTGTACATTGTTCACTGTCGGGCACTGTTTCATTGTACTGTATTTAATGTCGGGCTGTGTTTAATTTTACCTTGTTCAGTGTAGGGCACTGTTTCATTGTACCGTATTTAATGTCGGGCTGTGTTTAATTTTACATTGTTCAGTGTAGGTCACTGTTTCATTGTACCGTATTTAGTGTCGGGCTGTGTTTAATTTTACCTTGCTCAGTGGAGGGCACTGTTACATTGTACTGTATTTAATGTCGTGCTCTGTTTAATTTTACATTGTTCACTGTAGGGCACTGTTTCATTGTACCGTATTTAATGTCGGGCTATGTTTAATTTTACATTGTTCACTGTAGGTCACTGTTTCATTGTACTGTATTTAATGTCGGGCTGTGTTTAATTTTACATTCTTCACTGTAGGGCACTGTTTCATTGTACTGTATTTAATGTCGGGCTCTGTTTAATTTTACATTGTTCACTGTAGGGCACTGTTTCATTGTACCGTATTTAATGTCGGGCTGTGTTTAATTGTACATTGTTCACTGTAGGGCACTGTTTCATTGTACCGTATTTAGTGTCGCGCTGTGTTTAATTGTACATTGTTCACTGTAGGACACTGTTTCATTGTACTGTATTTAATGTCGGGCTGTGTTTAATTTTACCTTGTTCATTGTAGGGCACTGTTTCATTGTACCGTATTTAATGTCGGGCTGTGTTTACTTTTACATTGTTCAGTGTAGGGCACTGTTTCATTGTACCGTATTTAATGTCGGGCTCTGTTTAATTTTACCTTGTTCAGTGTAGGGCACTGTTTCATTGTACCGTATTTAATGTCGAGCTCTGTTTAATTTTACATTGTTCACTGTAGGTCACTGTTTCATTGTACTGTATTTAATGTCGGGCTGTGTTTAATTTTGCCTTGTTTACTGTAGGTCACTGTTTCATTGCACTGTATTTAATGTCGGGCGCTGTTTAATTTTACATTGTTCACTGTAGGGCACTGTTTCATTGTACCGTATTTAATGTCGGGCTGTGTTTAATTGTACATTGTTCACTGTAGGGCACTGTTTCATTGTACCGTATTTAGTGTCGCGCTGTGTTTAATTGTACATTGTTCACTTTAGGGCACTGTTTCATTGTACTGTATTTAATGTCGGGCTGTGTTTAATTTTACCTTGTTCAGTGTAGGGCACTGATTCATTGTACCGTATTTAATGTCGGGCTGTGTTTTATTTTACATGGTTCAGTGTAGGGCACTGATTCATTGTACCGTATTTAATGTCGGGCTCTGTTTAATTTTACAATGTTCAGTGTAGGGCACTGTTTCATTGTACCGTATTTAATTTCGGGCTCTGTTTAATTTTACATTCTTCACTGTAGGGCATTGTTTCATTGTCCCGTATTTAATGTCGGGCTCTGATTAATTTTACAGTGTTCAGTGTAGGGCACTGTTTCATTGCACTGTATTTAATGTCGGGCTCTGTTTAATTTTGCCTTGTTTACTGTAGGTCACTGTTTCATTGTACTGTATTTAATGTCGGGCTCTGTTAATTGTACATTGTTCACTGGAGAGCACTGTTTCATTGTACCGTATTTAATGTCGTGCTCTGTTTAATTTTACTTTGTACACTGTAGGGCACTGTTTCATTGTACCGTATTTAATGTCGGGCTCTGTTTAATTTTACATTGTTCAGTGTAGGGCACTGTTTCATTGTACCGTATTTAATGTCGGGCTGTGTTTTATTTTACATTGTTCAGTGTAGGGCACTGATTCATTGCACCGTATTTAATGTCGGGCTCTGTTTAATTTTACAATGTTCAGTGTAGGGCACTGTTTCATTGTACCGTATTCAATGTCGGGCTGTGTTTAATTGTACATTGTTCACTGTAGGGCACTGTTTCATTGTACTGTATTTAATGTCGGGCTGTGTTTAATTTTACCTTGTTCAGTGTAGGGCACTGTTTCATTGTACCGTATTTAATGTCGGGCTGTGTTTAATTTTACATTGTTCAGTGTAGGGCACTGTTTCATTGTACCGTATTTAGTGTCGGGCTGTGTTTAATTTTACCTTGTTCAGTGTAGGGCACTGTTTCATTGTACCGTATTTAATGTCGGTCTGTGTTTAATTTTACCTTGTTCAGTGTAGGGCACTGTTTCATTGTACCGTATTTAATGTCGTGCTCTGTTTAATTTTACATTGTTCACTGTAGGGCACTGTTTCATTGTACCGTATTTAATGTCGGGCTATGTTTAATTTTACATTGTTCACTGTAGGTCACTGTTTCATTGTACTGTATTTAATGTCGGGCTGTGTTTAATTTTACATTCTTCACTGTAGGGCACTGTTTCATTGTACTGTATTTAATGTCGGGCTCTGTTTAATTTTACATTGTTCACTGTAGGGCACTGTTTCATTGTACCGTATTTAATGTCGGGCTGTGTTTAATTGTACATTGTTCACTGTAGGGCACTGTTTCATTGTACCGTATTTAGTGTCGCGCTGTGTTTAATTGTACATTGTTCACTGTAGGACACTGTTTCATTGTACTGTATTTAATGTCGGGCTGTGTTTAATTTTACCTTGATCATTGTAGGGCACTGTTTCATTGTACCGTATTTAATGTCGGGCTGTGTTTACTTTTACATTGTTCAGTGTAGGGCACTGTTTCATTGTACCGTATTTAATGTCGGGCTCTGTTTAATTTTACCTTGTTCAGTTTAGGGCACTGTTTCATTGTACCGTATTTAATGTCGAGCTCTGTTTAATTTTACATTGTTCACTGTAGGTCACTGTTTCATTGTACTGTATTTAATGTCGGGCTGTGTTTAATTGTACATTGTTCAGTGTAGGGCACTGTTTCATTGTACCGTATTTAATGTCGGGCTGTGTTTAATTGTACATTGTTCACTGTAGGGCACTGTTTCATTGTACCGTATTTAGTGTCGCGCTGTGTTTAATTGTACATTGTTCACTTTAGGGCACTGTTTCATTGTACTGTATTTAATGTCGGGCTGTGTTTAATTTTACCTTGTTCAGTGTAGGGCACTGTTTCATTGTACCGTATTTAATGTCGGGCTGTGTTTAATTTAACATTGTTCAGTGTAGGGCACTGTTTCATTGTACCGTATTTAATGTCGGGCTCTGTTTAATTTTACATTGTTCAGTGTAGGGCACTGTTTCATTTTACCGTATTTAATGTCGGGCTGTGTTTAATTTTACATTGTTCACTGTCGGGCATTGTTTCATTGTGCTGTATTTAATGTTGGGCTCTGTTTAATTTTACCTTGTTCAGTGTAGGGCACTGTTTCATTGAACCGTATTTAATGTCGGGCTGTGTTTAATTTTACACTGTTCAGTGTCGGGCACTGTTTCACTGTACCGTATTTAATGTCGGGCTCTGTTTAATTTTACATTGTTCAGTGTAGGGCACTGTTTCATTGTACCGTATTTAATGTCGGGCTGTGTTTTATTTTACATTGTTCAGTGTAGGGCACTGATTCATTGCACCGTATTTAATGTCGGGCTCTGTTTAATTTTACAATGTTCAGTGTAGGGCACTGTTTCATTGTACCGTATTCAATGTCGGGCTGTGTTTAATTGTACATTGTTCACTGTAGGGCACTGTTTCATTGTACTGTATTTAATGTCGGGCTGTGTTTAATTTTACCTTATTCAGTGTAGGGCACTGTTTCATTGTACCGTATTTAATGTCGGGCTGTGTTTAATTTTACATTGTTCAGTGTAGGGCACTGTTTCATTGTACCGTATTTAGTGTCGGGCTGTGTTTAATTTTACATTCTTCACTGTAGGGCACTGTTTCATTGTACTGTATTTAATGTCGGGCTCTGTTTAATTTTACATTGTTCACTGTAGGGCACTGTTTCATTGTACCGTATTTAATGTCGGGCTGTGTTTAATTGTACATTGTTCACTGTAGGGCACTGTTTCATTGTACCGTATTTAGTGTCGGGCTGTGTTTAATTGTACATTGTTCACTGTAGGGCACTGTTTCATTGTACTGTATTTAATGTCGGGCTGTGTTTAATTTTACCTTGTTCATTGTAGGGCACTGTTTCATTGTACCGTATTTAATGTCGGGCTGTGTTTAATTTTACATTGTTCAGTGTAGGGCACTGTTTCATTGTACCGTATTTAATGTCGGGCTCTGTTTAATTTTACCTTGTTCAGTGTAGGGCACTGTTTCTTTGTACCGTATTTAATGTCGAGCTCTGTTTAATTTTACATTGTTCACTGTAGGTCACTGTTTCATTGTACTGTATTTAATGTCGGGCTGTGTTTAATTTTGCCTTGTTTACTGTAGGTCACTGTTTCATTGCACTGTATTTAATGTCGGGCGCTGTTTAATTTTACATTGTTCACTGTAGGGCACTGTTTCATTGTACCGTATTTAATGTCGGGCTGTGTTTAATTGTACATTGTTCACTGTAGGGCACTGTTTCATTGTACCGTATTTAGTGTCGCGCTGTGTTTAATTGTACATTGTTCACTTTAGGGCACTGTTTCATTGTACTGTATTTAATGTCGGGCTGTGTTTAATTTTACCTTGTTCAGTGTAGGGCACTGTTTCATTGTACCGTATTTAATGTCGGGCTGTGTTTAATTTTACATTGTTCAGTGTAGGGCACTGTTTCATTGTACCGTATTTAATATCGGGCTCTGTTTAATTTTACATTGTTCAGTGTAGGGCACTGTTTCATTGTACCGTATTTAATGTCGGGCTGTGTTTAATTTTACCTTGTTCAGTGTAGGGCACTGTTTCATTTTACCGTATTTAATGTCGGGCTCTGTTTAATTTTACCTTGTTCAGTGTAGGGCAGTGTTTCATTGTACCGTATTTAATGTCGAGCTCTGTTTAATTTTACCTTGCTCAGTGTAGGGCACTGTTTCATTTTACCGTAGTTAATGTCAGGCTGTGTTTAATATTACATTGTTCACTGTAGGGCATTGTTTCATTGTGCTGTATTTAATGTTGGGCTCTGTTTAATTTTACCTTGTTCAGTGTAGGGCACTGTTTCATTGAACCGTATTTAATGTCGGGCTGTGTTTAATTTTACATTGTTCCGTGTCGGGCACTGTTTTACGGTACCGTATTTAATTTCGGGCTGTGTTTAATTGTACATTGTTCACTGTAAGGCACTGTTTCATTGTACTGTATTTAATGTCGGGCTCTGTTTAATTTTACCTTGTTCAGTGTAGGGCACTGTTTCTTTGTACCGTATTTAATGTCGAGCTCTGTTTAATTTTACATTGTTCACTGTAGGTCACTGTTTCATTGTACTGTATTTAATGTCGGGCTGTGTTTAATTTTGCCTTGTTTACTGTAGGTCACTGTTTCATTGCACTGTATTTAATGTCGGGCGCTGTTTAATTTTACATTGTTCACTGTAGGGCACTGTTTCATTGTACCGTATTTAATGTCGGGCTGTGTTTAATTGTACATTGTTCACTGTAGGGTACTGTTTCATTGTACCGTATTTAGTGTCGCGCTGTGTTTAATTGTACATTGTTCACTTTAGGGCACTGTTTCATTGTACTGTATTTAATGTCGGGCTGTGTTTAATTTTACCTTGTTCAGTGTAGGGCACTGTTTCATTGTACCGTATTTAATGTCGGGCTGTGTTTAATTTTACATTGTTCAGTGTAGGGCACTGTTTCATTGTACCGTATTTAATGTCGGGCTGTGTTTAATTTTACCTTGTTCAGTGTAGGGCACTGTTTCATTTTACCGTATTTAATGTCGGGCTCTGTTTAATTTTACCTTGTTCAGTGTAGGGCACTGTTTCATTGAACCGTATTTAATGTCGGGCTGTGTTTAATTTTACATTGTTCAGTGTCGGGCACTGTTTTACGGTACCGTATTTAATGTCGGGCTCTGTTTAATTTTACATTGTTCAGTGTAGGGCACTATTTCATTGTACCGTATTTAATGTCGGGCTGTGTTTTATTTTACATTGTTCAGTGTAGGGCACTGATTCATTGCACCGTATTTAATGTCGGGCTCTGTTTAATTTTACAATGTTCAGTGTAGGGCACTGGTTCATTGTACCGTATTCAATGTCGGGCTGTGTTTAATTGTACATTGTTCACTGTAGGGCACTGTTTCATTGTACCGTATTTAGTGTCGGGCTGTGTTTAATTGTACATTGTTCACTGTAAGGCACTGTTTCATTGTACTGTATTTAATGTCGGGCTCTGTTTAATTTTACCTTGTTCAGTGTAGGGCACTGTTTCATTGTACCGTATTTAATGTCTGGCTGTGTTTAATTTTACTTTGCTCAGTGGAGGGCACTGTTACATTGTACTGTATTTAATGTCGTGCTCTGTTTAATTTTACATTGTTCACTGTAGGGCACTGTTTCATTGTACTGTATTTAATGTCGGGCTGTGTTTAATTTTGCCTTGTTTACTGTAGGTCACTGTTTCATTGCACTGTATTTAATGTCGGGCGCTGTTTAATTTTACATTGTTCACTGTAGGGCACTGTTTCATTGTACCGTATTTAATGTCGGGCTGTGTTTAATTGTACATTGTTCACTGTAGGGCACTGTTTCATTGTACCGTATTTAGTGTCGCGCTGTGTTTAATTGTACATTGTTCACTTTAGGGCACTGTTTCATTGTACTGTATTTAATGTCGGGCTGTGTTTAATTTTACCTTGTTCAGTGTAGGGCACTGTTTCATTGTACCGTATTTAATGTCGGGCTGTGTTTAATTTTACATTGTTCAGTGTAGGCACTGTTTCATTGTACCGTATTTAATGTCGGGCTCTGTTTAATTTTACCTTGTTCAGTGTAGGGCACTGTTTCATTTTACCGTATTTAATGTCGGGCTCTGTTTAATTTTACCTTGTTCAGTGTAGGGCAGTGTTTCATTGTACCGTATTTAATGTCGAGCTCTGTTTAATTTTACCTTGCTCAGTGTAGGGCACTGTTTCATTTTACCGTAGATAATGTCAGGCTGTGTTTAATTTTACATTGTTCACTGTAGGGCATTGTTTCATTGTGCTGTATTTAATGTCGGGCTCTGTTTAATTTTACCTTGTTCAGTGTAGGGCACTGTTTCATTTTACCGTATTTAATGTCGGGCTGTGTTTAATATTACATTGTTCACTGTAGGGCATTGTTTCATTGTGCTGTAATTAATGTTGGGCTCTGTTTAATTTTACCTTGTTCAGTGTAGGGCACTGTTTCATTGAACCGTATTTAATGTCGGGCTGTGTTTAATTTTACATTGTTCAGTGTCGGGCACTGTTTTACGGTACCGTATTTAATGTCGGGCTCTGTTTAATTTTACATTGTTCAGTGTAGGGCACTATTTCATTGTACCGTATTTAATGTCGGGCTGTGTTTTATTTTACATTGTTCAGTGTAGGGCACTGATTCATTGCACCGTATTTAATGTCGGGCTCTGTTTAATTTTACAATGTTCAGTGTAGGGCACTGTTTCATTGTACCGTATTCAATGTCGGGCTGTGTTTAATTGTACATTGTTCACTGTAGGGCACTGTTTCATTGTACCGTATTTAGTGTCGGGCTGTGTTTAATTGTACATTGTTCACTGTAAGGCACTGTTTCATTGTACTGTATTTAATGTCGGGCTCTGTTTAATTTTACCTTGTTCAGTGTAGGGCACTGTTTCATTGTACCGTATTTAATGTCTGGCTGTGTTTAATTTTACTTTGCTCAGTGGAGGGCACTGTTACATTGTACTGTATTTAATGTCGTGCTCTGTTTAATTTTACATTGTTCACTGTAGGGCACTGTTTCATTGTACCGTATTTAATGTCGGGCTATGTTTAATTTTACATTGTTCACTGTAGGTCACTGTTTCATTGTACTGTATTTAATGTCGGGCTGTGTTTAATTTTGCATTCTTCACTGTAGGGCACTGTTTCATTGTACAGTATTTAATGTCGGGCTCTGTTTAATTTTACATTGTTCACTGTAGGGCACTGTTTCATTGTACCGTATTTAATGTCGGGCTGTGTTTAATTGTACATTGTTCACTTTAGGGCACTGTTTCATTGTACCGTATTTAGTGTCGCGCTGTGTTTAATTGTACATTGTTCACTTTAGGGCACTGTTTCATTGTACTGTATTTAATGTCGGGCTGTGTTTAATTTTACCTTGTTCAGTGTAGGGCACTGTTTCATTGCACTGTATTTAATGTCGGGCTGTGTTTAATTTTACATTGTTCAGTGTAGGGCACTGTTTCATTGTACCGTATTTAATGTCGGGCTGTGTTTAATTTTACCTTGTTCAGTGTAGGGCACTGTTTCATTTTACCGTATTTAATGTCGGGCTGTGTTTAATTGTACATTGTTCACTGTCGGGCACTGTTTCATTGTCCCGTACTTAATGTCGGGCTTTGTTTAATGTCACATTGTTCAGTGTAGGGCACTGTTTCATTGTACTGTATTTAATGTCGGGCTCTGTTTAATTTTGCCTTGTTTACTGTAGGTCACGGTTTCATTGTACTGTATTTAATGTCGGGCTCTGTTTAATTTTACCTTGTTCAGTGTAGGGCACTGTTTCATTGTACCGTATTTAATGTCGAGCTCTGTTTAATTTTACCTTGCTCAGTGTAGGGCACTGTTTCATTTTACCGTAGTTAATGTCGGGCTGTGTTTAATTTTACATTGTTCACTGTAGGGCATTGTTTCATTGTGCTGTATTTAATGTCGGGCTCTGTTTAATTTTACCTTGTTCAGTGTAGGGCACTGTTTCATTTTACCGTATTTAATGTCGGGCTGTGTTTAATTTTACATTGTTTACTGTAGGGCATTGTTTCATTGTGCTGTATTTAATGTTGGGCTCTGTTTAATTTTATCTTGTTCAGTGTAGGGCACTGTTTCATTGTACCGTATTTAATGTCGGGCTGTGTTTAATTTTACATTGTTCAGTGTAGGGCACTGTTTCATTGTACCGTATTTAATGTCGGGCTGTGTTTAATTTTACCTTGTTCACTGTAGGGCACTGTTTCATTGTACCGTATTTAATGTCGGGCTCTGTTTAATTGTACATTGTTCACTGTAGGGCACTGTTTCATTGTACCGTATTTAGTGTCGGGCTGTGTTTAATTGTACATTGTTCACTGTAGGGCACTGTTTCATTGTACTGTATTTAATGTCGGGCTGTGTTTAATTTTACCTTGTTCAGTGTAGGGCACTGTTTCATTGTACCGTATTTAATGTCGGGCTGTGTTTAATTTTACATTGTTCAGTGTAGGGCACTGTTTCATTTTACCGTATTTAAGGTCGGGCTGTGTTTAATTGTACATTGTTCACTGTCGGGCACTGTTTCATTGTCCCGTACTTAATGTCGGGCTTTGTTTAATGTTACATTGTTCAGTGTAGGGCACTGTTTCATTGTACTGTATTTAATGTCGGGCTCTGTTTAATTTTGCCTTGTTCAGTGTAGGGCACTGTTTCATTGTACCGTATTTAATGTCGAGCTCTGTTTAATTTTACATTGTTCACTGTAGGTCACTGTTTCATTGTACTGTATTTAATGTCGGGCTGTGTTTACTTTTGCCTTGTTTACTGTAGGTCACTGTTTCATTGCACTGTATTTAATGTCGGGCTCTGTTTAATTTTACATTGTTCACTGTAGGGCACTGTTTCATTGTACCGTATTTAATGTCGGGCTGTGTTTAATTGTACATTGTTCAGTGTAGGGCACTGTTTCATTGTACCGTATTTAATGTCGGGCTCTGTTTAATTTTACAATGTTCAGTGTAGGGCACTGTTTCATTGTACCGTATTTAATGTCGGGCTCTGTTTAATTTTACATTCTTCACTGTAGGGCATTGTTTCATTGTGCTGTATTTAATGTTGGGGCCTGTTTAATTTTACCTTGTTCACTGTCGGGCACTGTTTCATTGTCCCGTATTTAATGTCGGGCTCTGATTAATTTTACATTGTTCAGTGTAGGGCACTGTTTCATTGCACTGTATTTAGTGTCGGGCTCTGTTTAATTTTGCCTTGTTTACTGTAGGTCACTGTTTCATTGTACTGTATTTAATGTCGGGCTCTGTTAATGTTACATTGTTCACTGTAGGGCACTGTTTCATTGTACTGTATTTAATGTCGGGCTCTGTTTAATTTTACATTGTTCACTGTAGGGCACTGTTTCATTGTACCGTATTTAATGTCGGGCTGTGTTTAATTGTACATTGTTCACTGTAGGGCACTGTTTAATTGCACCGTATTTAGTGTCGGGCTGTGTTTAATTGTACATTGTTCACTGTAGGGGACTGTTTCATTGTACTGTATTTAATGTCGGGCTCTGCTTATTTTTACATTGTTCAGTGTAGGGCACTGTTTCATTGTACCGTATTTAATGTCGGGCTGTGTTTAATTTTACCTTGTTCAGTGTAGGGCACTGTTTCATTTTACCGTATTTAATGTCGGGCTGTGTTTAATTGTACATTGTTCACTGTCGGGCACTGTTTCATTGTCCCGTACTTAATGTCGGGCTTTGTTTAATGTCACATTGTTCAGTGTAGGGCACTGTTTCATTGTACTGTATTTAATGTCGGGCTCTGTTTAATTTTGCCTTGTTTACTGTAGGTCACGGTTTCATTGTACTGTATTTAATGTCGGGCTCTGTTTAATTTTACCTTGTTCAGTGTAGGGCACTGTTTCATTGTACCGTATTTAATGTCGAGCTCTGTTTAATTTTACCTTGCTCAGTGTAGGGCACTGTTTCATTTTACCGTAGTTAATGTCGGGCTGTGTTTAATTTTACATTGTTCACTGTAGGGCATTGTTTCATTGTGCTGTATTTAATGTCGGGCTCTGTTTAATTTTACCTTGTTCAGTGTAGGGCACTGTTTCATTTTACCGTATTTAATGTCGGGCTGTGTTTAATTTTACATTGTTTACTGTAGGGCATTGTTTCATTGTGCTGTATTTAATGTTGGGCTCTGTTTAATTTTATCTTGTTCAGTGTAGGGCACTGTTTCATTGTACCGTATTTAATGTCGGGCTGTGTTTAATTTTACATTGTTCAGTGTAGGGCACTGTTTCATTGTACCGTATTTAATGTCGGGCTGTGTTTAATTTTACCTTGTTCACTGTAGGGCACTGTTTCATTGTACCGTATTTAATGTCGGGCTCTGTTTAATTGTACATTGTTCACTGTAGGGCACTGTTTCATTGTACCGTATTTAGTGTCGGGCTGTGTTTAATTGTACATTGTTCACTGTAGGGCACTGTTTCATTGTACTGTATTTAATGTCGGGCTGTGTTTAATTTTACCTTGTTCAGTGTAGGGCACTGTTTCATTGTACCGTATTTAATGTCGGGCTGTGTTTAATTTTACATTGTTCAGTGTAGGGCACTGTTTCATTTTACCGTATTTAAGGTCGGGCTGTGTTTAATTGTACATTGTTCACTGTCGGGCACTGTTTCATTGTCCCGTACTTAATGTCGGGCTTTGTTTAATGTTACATTGTTCAGTGTAGGGCACTGTTTCATTGTACTGTATTTAATGTCGGGCTCTGTTTAATTTTGCCTTGTTTACTGTAGGTCACTGTTTCATTGTACTGTATTTAATGTCGGGCTCTGTTTAATTTTACCTTGTTCAGTGTAGGGCACTGTTTCATTGTACCGTATTTAATGTCGAGCTCTGTTTAATTTTACATTGTTCACTGTAGGTCACTGTTTCATTGTACTGTATTTAATGTCGGGCTGTGTTTACTTTTGCCTTGTTTACTGTAGGTCACTGTTTCATTGCACTGTATTTAATGTCGGGCTCTGTTTAATTTTACATTGTTCACTGTAGGGCACTGTTTCATTGTACCGTATTTAATGTCGGGCTGTGTTTAATTGTACATTGTTCAGTGTAGGGCACTGTTTCATTGTACCGTATTTAATGTCGGGCTCTGTTTAATTTTACAATGTTCAGTGTAGGGCACTGTTTCATTGTACCGTATTTAATGTCGGGCTCTGTTTAATTTTACATTCTTCACTGTAGGGCATTGTTTCATTGTGCTGTATTTAATGTTGGGGCCTGTTTAATTTTACCTTGTTCACTGTCGGGCACTGTTTCATTGTCCCGTATTTAATGTCGGGCTCTGATTAATTTTACATTGTTCAGTGTAGGGCACTGTTTCATTGCACTGTATTTAGTGTCGGGCTCTGTTTAATTTTGCCTTGTTTACTGTAGGTCACTGTTTCATTGTACTGTATTTAATGTCGGGCTCTGTTAATGTTACATTGTTCACTGTAGGGCACTGTTTCATTGTACTGTATTTAATGTCGGGCTCTGTTTAATTTTACATTGTTCACTGTAGGGCACTGTTTCATTGTACCGTATTTAATGTCGGGCTGTGTTTAATTGTACATTGTTCACTGTAGGGCACTGTTTAATTGCACCGTATTTAGTGTCGGGCTGTGTTTAATTGTACATTGTTCACTGTAGGGGACTGTTTCATTGTACTGTATTTAATGTCGGGCTCTGTTTATTTTTACCTTGTTCGGTGTAGGGCACAGATTCATTGTACCGTATTTAATGTCGGGCTGTGTTTAATTTTACAATGTTCAGTGTAGGGCAATGTTTCATTGTACCGTATTTAATGTCGGGCTTTGTTTAATTTTACCTTGTTCAGTGTAGGGCACTGTTTCATTGTGCTGTATTTAATGTTGGGCTCTGTTTAATTTTACATTGTTCAGTGTAGGGCACTGTTTCATTGTACCGTATTTAATGTCGGGCTGTGTCTAATTTTACATTGTTCAGTGTAGGGCACTGTTTCACTGTACCGTATTTAATGTCGGGCTCTGTTTAATTTTACATTGTTCAGTGTAGGGCACTGTTTCATTGTACCGTATTTAATGTCGGGCTGTGTTTTATTTTACATGGTTCAGTGTAGGGCACTGATTCATTGTACCATATTTAATGTCGGGCTCTGTTTAATTTTACAATGTTCAGTGTAGGGCACTGTTTCATTGTACCGTATTTAATGTCGGGCTCTGTTTAATTTTACATTGTTCACTGTAGGGCACTGTTTCATTGTACCGTATTTAATGTCGGGCTGTGTTTAATTGTACATTGTTCACTATAGGGCACTGTTTCATTGTACCGTATTTAGTGTCGGGCTGTGTTTAATTGTACATTGTTCACTGTAGGGCATTGTTTCATTGTACCGTATTTAATGTCGGGCTCTGTTTAATTTTACATTGTTCACTGTAAGGCACTGTTTCATTGTACTGTATTTAATGTCGGGCTCTGTTTAATTTTACCTTGTTCAGTGTAGGGCACTGATTCATTGTACCGTATTTAATGTCGGGCTGTGTTTTATTTTACATGGTTCAGTGTAGGGCACTGATTCATTGTACCGTATTTAATGTCGGGCTCTGTTTAATTTTACAATGTTCACTGTAGGGCACTGTTTCATTGTACTGTATTTAATGTCGGGCTCTGTTTAATTTTACCTTGTTCAGTGTAGGGCACTGATTCATTGTACCGTATTTAATGTCGGGCTGTGTTTTATTTTACATGGTTCACTGTAGGGCACTGTTTCATTGCACCGTATTTAATGTCGGGCTCTGTTTAATTTTACATTGTTCACTGTAGGGCACTGTTTCATTGTACCGTATTTAATGTCGGGCTCTGTTTAATTTTACCTTGTTCAGTGTAGGGCACTGATTCATTGTACCGTATTTAATGTCGGGCAGTGTTTTATTTTACATGGTTCAGTGTAGGGCACTGATTCATTGTACCGTATTTAATGTCGGGCTCTGTTTAATTTTACAATGTTCAGTGTAGGGCACTGTTTCATTGTACCGTATTTAATTTCGGGCTCTGTTTAATTTTACATTCTTCACTGTAGGGCATTGTTTCATTGTCCCGTATTTAATGTCGGGCTCTGATTAATTTTACAGTGTTCAGTGTAGGGCACTGTTTCATTGCACTGTATTTAATGTCGGGCTCTGTTTAATTTTGCCTTGTTTACTGTAGGTCACTGTTTCATTGTACTGTATTTAATGTCGGGCTCTGTTAATTTTACATTGTTCACAGTTGGGCACTGTTTCATTGTACCGTATTCAATGTCGGGCTGTGTTTTATTGTACATTGTTCACTGGAGAGCACTGTTTCATTGTACCGTATTTAATGTCGTGCTCTGTTTAATTTTACTTTGTACACTGTAGGGCACTGTTTCATTGTACCGTATTTAATGTCGGGCTCTGTTTAATTTTACCTTGCTCAGTGGAGGGCACTGTTACATTGTACCGTATTTAATGTTGTGCTCTGTTTAATTTTACATTGTTCACTGTAGGGCACTGTTTCATTCTACCGTATTTAATGTCGGGCTATGTTTAATTTTACATTGTTCACTGTAGGTCACTGTTTCATTGTACTGTATTTAATGTCGGGCTGTGTTTAATTTTACATTCTTCACTGTAGGGCACTGTTTCATTGTACTGTATTTAATGTCGGGCTCTGTTTAATTTTACATTGTTCACTGTAGGGCACTATTTCATTGTACCGTATTTAATGTCGGGCTGTGTTTAATTGTACATTGTTCACTGTCGGGCACTGTTTCATTGTCCCGTACTTAATGTCGGGCTTTGTTTAATGTTACATTGTTAAGTGTAGGGCATGTTTCATTGTACTGTATTTAATGTCGGGCTCTGTTTAATTTTGCCTTGTTTACTGTAGGTCACTGTTTCATTGTACCGTAGTTAATGTCGGGCTGTGTTTAATTTTACATTGTTCACTGTAGGGCATTGTTTCATTGTGCTGTATTTAATGTCGGGCTCTGTTTAATTTTACCTTGTTCAGTGTAGGGCACTGTTTCATTTTACCGTATTTAATGTCGGGCTGTGTTTAATTTTACATTGTTCACTGTCGGGCATTGTTTCATTGTGCTGTATTTAATGTTGGGCTCTGTTTAATTTTACCTTGTTCAGTGTAGGGCACTGTTTCATTGAACCGTATTTAATGTCGGGCTGTGTTTAATTTTACACTGTTCAGTGTCGGGCACTGTTTCACTGTACCGTATTTAATGTCGGGCTCTGTTTAATTTTACATTGTTCAGTGTAGGGCACTGTTTCATTGTACCGTATTTAATGTCGGGCTGTGTTTTATTTTACATTGTTCAGTGTAGGGCACTGATTCATTGCACCGTATTTAATGTCGGGCTCTGTTTAATTTTACAATGTTCAGTGTAGGGCACTGTTTCATTGTACCGTATTCAATGTCGGGCTGTGTTTAATTGTACATTGTTCACTGTAGGGCACTGTTTCATTGTACTGTATTTAATGTCGGGCTGTGTTTAATTTTACCTTGTTCAGTGTAGGGCACTGTTTCATTGTACCGTATTTAATGTCGGGCTGTGTTTAATTTTACATTGTTCAGTGTAGGGCACTGTTTCATTGTACCGTATTTAGTGTCGGGCTGTGTTTAATTTTACCTTGCTCAGTGGAGGGCACTGTTACATTGTACTGTATTTAATGTCGTGCTCTGTTTAATTTTACATTGTTCACTGTAGGGCACTGTTTCATTGTACCGTATTTAATGTCGGGCTATGTTTAATTTTACATTGTTCACTGTAGGTCACTGTTTCATTGTACCGTATTTAATGTCGGGCTGTGTTTAATTGTACATTGTTCACTGTAGGGCACTGTTTCATTGTACTGTATTTAATGTCGGGCTCTGTTTAATTTTACATTGTTCACTGTAGGGCACTATTTCATTGTACCGTATTTAATGTCGGGCTGTGTTTAATTGTACATTGTTCACTGTCGGGCACTGTTTCATTGTCCCGTACTTAATGTCGGGCTTTGTTTAATGTTACATTGTTAAGTGTAGGGCATGTTTCATTGTACTGTATTTAATGTCGGGCTCTGTTTAATTTTGCCTTGTTTACTGTAGGTCACTGTTTCATTGTACCGTAGTTAATGTCGGGCTGTGTTTAATTTTACATTGTTCACTGTAGGGCATTGTTTCATTGTGCTGTATTTAATGTCGGGCTCTGTTTAATTTTACCTTGTTCAGTGTAGGGCACTGTTTCATTTTACCGTATTTAATGTCGGGCTGTGTTTAATTTTACATTGTTCACTGTCGGGCATTGTTTCATTGTGCTGTATTTAATGTTGGGCTCTGTTTAATTTTACCTTGTTCAGTGTAGGGCACTGTTTCATTGAACCGTATTTAATGTCGGGCTGTGTTTAATTTTACACTGTTCAGTGTCGGGCACTGTTTCACTGTACCGTATTTAATGTCGGGCTCTGTTTAATTTTACATTGTTCAGTGTAGGGCACTGTTTCATTGTACCGTATTTAATGTCGGGCTGTGTTTTATTTTACATTGTTCAGTGTAGGGCACTGATTCATTGCACCGTATTTAATGTCGGGCTCTGTTTAATTTTACAATGTTCAGTGTAGGGCACTGTTTCATTGTACCGTATTCAATGTCGGGCTGTGTTTAATTGTACATTGTTCACTGTAGGGCACTGTTTCATTGTACTGTATTTAATGTCGGGCTGTGTTTAATTTTACCTTGTTCAGTGTAGGGCACTGTTTCATTGTACCGTATTTAATGTCGGGCTGTGTTTAATTTTACATTGTTCAGTGTAGGGCACTGTTTCATTGTACCGTATTTAGTGTCGGGCTGTGTTTAATTTTACCTTGCTCAGTGGAGGGCACTGTTACATTGTACTGTATTTAATGTCGTGCTCTGTTTAATTTTACATTGTTCACTGTAGGGCACTGTTTCATTGTACCGTATTTAATGTCGGGCTATGTTTAATTTTACATTGTTCACTGTAGGTCACTGTTTCATTGTACCGTATTTAATGTCGGGCTGTGTTTAATTGTACATTGTTCACTGTAGGGCACTGTTTCATTGTACCGTATTTAGTGTCGCGCTGTGTTTAATTGTACATTGTTCACTGTAGGGCACTGTTTCATTGTACTGTATTTAATGTCGGGCTGTGTTTAATTTTACATTGTTCATTGTAGGGCACTGTTTCATTGTACCGTATTTAATGTCGGGCTGTGTTTACTTTTACATTGTTCAGTGTAGGGCACTGTTTCATTGTACCGTATTTAATGTCGGGCTCTGTTTAATTTTACCTTGTTCAGTGTAGGGCACTGTTTCATTGTACCGTATTTAATGTCGAGCTCTGTTTAATTTTACATTGTTCACTGTAGTTCACTGTTTCATTGTACTGTATTTAATGTCGGGCTGTGTTTAATTTTGCCTTGTTTACTGTAGGTCACTGTTTCATTGCACTGTATTTAATGTCGGGCGCTGTTTAATTTTACATTGTTCACTGTAGGGCACTGTTTCATTGTACCGTATTTAGTGTCGCGCTGTGTTTAATTGTACATTGTTCACTTTAGGGCACTGTTTCATTGTACTGTATTTAATGTCGGGCTGTGTTTAATTTTACCTTGTTCAGTGTAGGGCACTGTTTCATTGTACCGTATTTAATGTCGGGCTGTGTTTAATTTAACATTGTTCAGTGTAGGGCACTGTTTCATTGTACCGTATTTAATGTCGGGCTCTGTTTAATTTTACATTGTTCAGTGTAGGGCACTGTTTCATTTTACCGTATTTAATGTCGGGCTGTGTTTAATTTTACATTGTTCACTGTCGGGCATTGTTTCATTGTGCTGTATTTAATGTTGGGCTCTGTTTAATTTTACCTTGTTCAGTGTAGGGCACTGTTTCATTGAACCGTATTTAATGTCGGGCTGTGTTTAATTTTACACTGTTCAGTGTCGGGCACTGTTTCACTGTACCGTATTTAATGTCGGGCTCTGTTTAATTTTACATTGTTCAGTGTAGGGCACTGTTTCATTGTACCGTATTTAATGTAGGGCTGTGTTTAATTTTACATTGTTCAGTGTAGGGCACTGTTTCATTGTACCGTATTTAATGTCGGGCTGTGTTTAATTTTACCTTGTTCAGTGTAGGGCACTGTTTCATTTTACCGTATTTAATGTCGGGCTGTGTTTAATTGTACATTGTTCACTGTCGGGCACTGTTTCATTGTCCCGTACTTAATGTCGGGCTTTGTTTAATGTCACATTGTTCAGTGTAGGGCACTGTTTCATTGTACTGTATTTAATGTCGGGCTCTGTTTAATTTTGCCTTGTTTACTGTAGGTCACTGTTTCATTGTACTGTATTTAATGTCGGGCTCTGTTTAATTTTACCTTGTTCAGTGTAGGGCACTGTTTCATTGTACCGTATTTAATGTCGAGCTCTGTTTAATTTTACCTTGCTCAGTGTAGGGCACTGTTTCATTTTACCGTAGTTAATGTCGGGCTGTGTTTAATTTTACATTGTTCACTGTAGGGCATTGTTTCATTGTGCTGTATTTAATGTCGGGCTCTGTTTAATTTTACCTTGTTCAGTGTAGGGCACTGTTTCATTTTACCGTATTTAATGTCGGGCTGTGTTTAATTTTACATTGTTTACTGTAGGGCATTGTTTCATTGTGTTGTATTTAATGTTGGGCTCTGTTTAATTTTATCTTTTTCAGTGTAGGGCACTGTTTCATTGTACCGTATTTAATGTCGGGCTGTGTTTAATTTTACATTGTTCAGTGTAGGGCACTGTTTCACTGTACCGTATTTAATGTCGGTCTCTGTTTAATTTTACATTGTTCAGTTTAGGGCACTGTTTCATTGTACCGTATTTAATGTCGGGCTGTGTTTTATTTTACATTGTTCAGTGTAGGGCACTGATTCATTGCACCGTATTTAATGTCGGGCTCTGTTTAATTTTACATTGTTCACTGTAAGGCACTGTTTCATTGTACTGTATTTAATGTCGGGCTCTGTTTAATTTTACCTTGTTCAGTGTAGGGCACTGATTCATTGTACCGTATTTAATGTCGGGCTGTGTTTTATTTTACATGGTTCAGTGTAGGGCACTGATTCATTGTACCGTATTTAATGTCGGGCTCTGTTTAATTTTACAATGTTCACTGTAGGGCACTGTTTCATTGTACTGTATTTAATGTCGGGCTCTGTTTAATTTTACCTTGTTCAGTGTAGGGCACTGATTCATTGTACCGTATTTAATGTCGGGCTGTGTTTTATTTTACATGGTTCACTGTAGGGCACTGTTTCATTGCACCGTATTTAATGTCGGGCTCTGTTTAATTTTACATTGTTCACTGTAGGGCACTGTTTCATTGTACTGTATTTAATGTCGGGCTCTGTTTAATTTTACCTTGTTCAGTGTAGGGCACTGATTCATTGTACCGTATTTAATGTCGGGCAGTGTTTTATTTTACATGGTTCAGTGTAGGGCACTGATTCATTGTACCGTATTTAATGTCGGGCTCTGTTTAATTTTACAATGTTCAGTGTAGGGCACTGTTTCATTGTACCGTATTTAATTTCGGGCTCTGTTTAATTTTACATTCTTCACTGTAGGGCATTGTTTCATTGTCCCGTATTTAATGTCGGGCTCTGATTAATTTTACAGTGTTCAGTGTAGGGCACTGTTTCATTGCACTGTATTTAATGTCGGGCTCTGTTTAATTTTACAATGTTCACAGTTGGGCACTGTTTCATTGTACCGTATTCAATGTCGGGCTGTGTTTAATTGTACATTGTTCACTGGAGAGCACTGTTTCATTGTACCGTATTTAATGTCGTGCTCTGTTTAATTTTACTTTGTTCACTGTAGGTCACTGTTTCATTGTACTGTATTTAATGTCGGGCTGTGTTTAATTTTACATTCTTCACTGTAGGGCACTGTTTCATTGTACTGTATTTAATGTCGGGCTCTGTTTAATTTTACATTGTTCACTGTAGGGCACTATTTCATTGTACCGTATTTAATGTCGGGCTGTGTTTAATTGTACATTGTTCACTGTCGGGCACTGTTTCATTGTCCCGTACTTAATGTCGGGCTTTGTTTAATGTTACATTGTTAAGTGTAGGGCATGTTTCATTGTACTGTATTTAATGTCGGGCTCTGTTTAATTTTGCCTTGTTTACTGTAGGTCACTGTTTCATTGTACCGTAGTTAATGTCGGGCTGTGTTTAATTTTACATTGTTCACTGTAGGGCATTGTTTCATTGTGCTGTATTTAATGTCGGGCTCTGTTTAATTTTACCTTGTTCAGTGTAGGGCACTGTTTCATTTTACCGTATTTAATGTCGGGCTGTGTTTAATTTTACATTGTTCACTGTCGGGCATTGTTTCATTGTGCTGTATTTAATGTTGGGCTCTGTTTAATTTTACCTTGTTCAGTGTAGGGCACTGTTTCATTGAACCGTATTTAATGTCGGGCTGTGTTTAATTTTACACTGTTCAGTGTCGGGCACTGTTTCACTGTACCGTATTTAATGTCGGGCTCTGTTTAATTTTACATTGTTCAGTGTAGGGCACTGTTTCATTGTACCGTATTTAATGTCGGGCTGTGTTTTATTTTACATTGTTCAGTGTAGGGCACTGATTCATTGCACCGTATTTAATGTCGGGCTCTGTTTAATTTTACAATGTTCAGTGTAGGGCACTGTTTCATTGTACCGTATTCAATGTCGGGCTGTGTTTAATTGTACATTGTTCACTGTAGGGCACTGTTTCATTGTACTGTATTTAATGTCGGGCTGTGTTTAATTTTACCTTGTTCAGTGTAGGGCACTGTTTCATTGTACCGTATTTAATGTCGGGCTGTGTTTAATTTTACATTGTTCAGTGTAGGGCACTGTTTCATCGTACCGTATTTAGTGTCGGGCTGTGTTTAATTTTACCTTGCTCAGTGGAGGGCACTGTTACATTGTACTGTATTTAATGTCGTGCTCTGTTTAATTTTACATTGTTCACTGTAGGGCACTGTTTCATTGTACCGTATTTAATGTCGGGCTATGTTTAATTTTACATTGTTCACTGTAGGTCACTGTTTCATTGTACCGTATTTAATGTTGGGCTGTGTTTAATTGTACATTGTTCACTGTAGGGCACTGTTTCATTGTACCGTATTTAGTGTCGCGCTGTGTTTAATTGTACATTGTTCACTGTAGGGCACTGTTTCATTGTACTGTATTTAATGTCGGGCTGTGTTTAATTTTACATTGTTCATTGTAGGGCACTGTTTCATTGTACCGTATTTAATGTCGGGCTGTGTTTACTTTTACATTGTTCAGTGTAGGGCACTGTTTCATTGTACCGTATTTAATGTCGGGCTCTGTTTAATTTTACCTTGTTCAGTGTAGGGCACTGTTTCATTGTACCGTATTTAATGTCGAGCTCTGTTTAATTTTACATTGTTCACTGTAGTTCACTGTTTCATTGTACTGTATTTAATGTCGGGCTGTGTTTAATTTTGCCTTGTTTACTGTAGGTCACTGTTTCATTGCACTGTATTTAATGTCGGGCGCTGTTTAATTTTACATTGTTCACTGTAGGGCACTGTTTCATTGTACCGTATTTAGTGTCGCGCTGTGTTTAATTGTACATTGTTCACTTTAGGGCACTGTTTCATTGTACTGTATTTAATGTCGGGCTGTGTTTAATTTTACCTTGTTCAGTGTAGGGCACTGTTTCATTGTACCGTATTTAATGTCGGACTGTGTTTAATTTAACATTGTTCAGTGTAGGGCACTGTTTCATTGTACCGTATTTAATGTCGGGCTCTGTTTAATTTTACATTGTTCAGTGTAGGGCACTGTTTCATTTTACCGTATTTAATGTCGGGCTGTGTTTAATTTTACATTGTTCACTGTCGGGCATTGTTTCATTGTGCTGTATTTAATGTTGGGCTCTGTTTAATTTTACCTTGTTCAGTGTAGGGCACTGTTTCATTGAACCGTATTTAATGTCGGGCTGTGTTTAATTTTACACTGTTCAGTGTCGGGCACTGTTTCACTGTACCGTATTTAATGTCGGGCTCTGTTTAATTTTACATTGTTCAGTGTAGGGCACTGTTTCATTGTACCGTATTTAATGTAGGGCTGTGTTTAATTTTACATTGTTCAGTGTAGGGCACTGTTTCATTGTACCGTATTTAATGTCGGGCTGTGTTTAATTTTACCTTGTTCAGTGTAGGGCACTGTTTCATTTTACCGTATTTAATGTCGGGCTGTGTTTAATTGTACATTGTTCACTGTCGGGCACTGTTTCATTGTCCCGTACTTAATGTCGGGCTTTGTTTAATGTCACATTGTTCAGTGTAGGGCACTGTTTCATTGTACTGTATTTAATGTCGGGCTCTGTTTAATTTTGCCTTGTTTACTGTAGGTCACTGTTTCATTGTACTGTATTTAATGTCGGGCTCTGTTTAATTTTACCTTGTTCAGTGTAGGGCACTGTTTCATTGTACCGTATTTAATGTCGAGCTCTGTTTAATTTTACCTTGCTCAGTGTAGGGCACTGTTTCATTTTACCGTAGTTAATGTCGGGCTGTGTTTAATTTTACATTGTTCACTGTAGGGCATTGTTTCATTGTGCTGTATTTAATGTCGGGCTCTGTTTAATTTTACCTTGTTCAGTGTAGGGCACTGTTTCATTTTACCGTATTTAATGTCGGGCTGTGTTTAATTTTACATTGTTTACTGTAGGGCATTGTTTCATTGTGTTGTATTTAATGTTGGGCTCTGTTTAATTTTATCTTTTTCAGTGTAGGGCACTGTTTCATTGTACCGTATTTAATGTCGGGCTGTGTTTAATTTTACATTGTTCAGTGTAGGGCACTGTTTCACTGTACCGTATTTAATGTCGGTCTCTGTTTAATTTTACATTGTTCAGTTTAGGGCACTGTTTCATTGTACCGTATTTAATGTCGGGCTGTGTTTTATTTTACATTGTTCAGTGTAGGGCACTGATTCATTGCACCGTATTTAATGTCGGGCTCTGTTTAATTTTACAATGTTCAGTGTAGGGCACTGTTTCATTGTACCGTATTCAATGTCGGGCTGTGTTTAATTGTACATTGTTCACTGTAGGGCACTGTTTCATTGTACCGTATTTAGTGTCGCGCTGTGTTTAATTGTACATTGTTCACTGTAAGGCACTGTTTCATTGTACTGTATTTAATGTCGGGCTGTGTTTAATTTTACCTTGTTCAGTGTAGGGCACTGTTTCATTGTACCGTATTTAATGTCGGGCTGTGTTTAATTTCACATTGTTCAGTGTAGGGCACTGTTTCATTGTACCGTATTTAATGTCGGGCTGTGTTTAATTTTACCTTGTTCACTGTAGGGCACTGTTTCATTGTACCGTATTTAATGTCGGGCTCTGTTTAATTGTACATTGTTCACTGTAGGGCACTGTTTCATTGTACCGTATTTAGTGTCGGGCTGTGTTTAATTGTACATTGTTCACTGTAGGGCACTGTTTCATTGTACTGTATTTAATGTCGGGCTGTGTTTAATTTTACCTTGTTCAGTGTAGGGCACTGTTTCATTGTACCGTATTTAATGTCGGGCTGTGTTTAATTTTACATTGTTCAGTGTAGGGCACTGTTTCATTGTCCCGTACTTAATGTCGGGCTTTGTTTAATGTTACATTGTTCAGTGTAGGGCACTGTTTCATTGTACTGTATTTAATGTCGGGCTCTGTTTAATTTTGCCTTGTTTACTGTAGGTCACTGTTTCATTGTACTGTATTTAATGTCGGGCTCTGTTTAATTTTACCTTGTTCAGTGTAGGGCACTGTTTCATTGTACCGTATTTAATGTCGAGCTCTGTTTAATTTTACATTGTTCACTGTAGTTCACTGTTTCATTGTACTGTATTTAATGTCGGGCTGTGTTTAATTTTGCCTTGTTTACTGTAGGTCACTGTTTCATTGCACTGTATTTAATGTCGGGCTCTGTTTAATTTTACATTGTTCACTGTAGGGCACTGTTTCATTGTACCGTATTTAATGTCGGGCTCTGTTTAATTTTACATTCTTCACTGTAGGGCATTGTTTCATTGTGCTGTATTTAATGTTGGGGCCTGTTTAATTTTACCTTGTTCACTGTCGGGCACTGTTTCATTGCACTGTATTTAGTGTCGGGCTCTGTTTAATTTTGCCTTGTTTACTGTAGGTCACTGTTTCATTGTACTGTATTTAATGTCGGGCTCTGTTAATGTTACATTGTTCACTGTAGGGCACTGTTTCATTGTACTGTATTTAATGTCGGGCTCTGTTTGATGTTACATTGTTCACTGTAGGGCACTGTTTCGTTGTACCGTATTTAATGTCGGGCTGTGTTTAATTGTACATTGTTCACTGTAGGGCACTGTTTAATTGCACCGTATTTAGTGTCGGGCTGCGTTTAATTGTACATTGTTCACTGTAGGGGACTGTTTCATTGTACCGTATTTAATGTCGGGCTGTGTTTAATTTTACAATGTTCAGTGTAGGGCACTGTTTCATTGTACCGTATTTAATGTCGGGCTTTGTTTAATTTTACCTTGTTCAGTGTAGGGCACTGTTTCATTGTGCTGTATTTAATGTTGGGCTCTGTTTAATTTTACATTGTTCAGTGTAGGGCACTGTTTCATTGTACCGTATTTAATGTCGGGCTGTGTCTAATTTTACATTGTTCAGTGTAGGGCACTGTTTCATTGTACCGTATTTAGTGTCGGGCTGTGTTTAATTGTACATTGTTCACTGTAGGGCACTGTTTCATTGTACTGTATTTAATGTCGGGCTCTGTTTAATTTTACCTTGTTCAGTGTAGGGCACTGATTCATTGTACCGTATTTAATGTCGGGCTGTGTTTTATTTTACATGGTTCAGTGTAGGGCACTGATTCATTGTACCGTATTTAATGTCGGGCTCTGTTTAATTTTACAATGTTCAGTGTAGGGCACTGTTTCATTGTACCGTATTTAATTTCGGGCTCTGTTTAATTTTACATTCTTCACTGTAGGGCATTGTTTCATTGTCCCGTATTTAATGTCGGGCTCTGATTAATTTTACAGTGTTCAGTGTAGGGCACTGTTTCATTGCACTGTATTTAATGTCGGGCTCTGTTTAATTTTGCCTTGTTTACTGTAGGTCACTGTTTCATTGTACTGTATTTAATGTCGGGCTCTGTTAATTTTACATTGTTCACTGTTGGGCACTGTTTCATTGTACCGTATTCAATGTCGGGCTGTGTTTAATTGTACATTGTTCACTGGAGAGCACTGTTTCATTGTACCGTATTTAATGTCGTGCTCTGTTTAATTTTACTTTGTACACTGTAGGGCACTGTTTCATTGTACCGTATTTAATGTCGGGCTCTGTTTAATTTTACCTTGCTCAGTGGAGGGCACTGTTACATTGTACCGTATTTAATGTCGGGCTCTGTTTAATTTTACATTGTTCACTGTAGGGCACTGTTTCATTGTACCGTATTTAATGTCGGGCTATGTTTAATTTTACATTGTTCACTGTAGGTCACTGTTTCATTGTACTGTATTTAATGTCGGGCTGTGTTTAATTTTACATTCTTCACTGTAGGGCACTGTTTCATTGTACTGTATTTAATGTCGGGCTCTGTTTAATTTTACATTGTTCACTGTAGGGCACTATTTCATTGTACCGTATTTAATGTCGGGCTGTGTTTAATTGTACATTGTTCACTGTCGGGCACTGTTTCATTGTCCCGTACTTAATGTCGGGCTTTGTTTAATGTTACATTGTTAAGTGTAGGGCATGTTTCATTGTACTGTATTTAATGTCGGGCTCTGTTTAATTTTGCCTTGTTTACTGTAGGTCACTGTTTCATTGTACCGTAGTTAATGTCGGGCTGTGTTTAATTTTACATTGTTCACTGTCGGGCATTGTTTCATTGTGCTGTATTTAATGTCGGGCTCTGTTTAATTAAACCTTGTTCAGTGTAGGGCACTGTTTCATTTTACCGTATTTAATGTCGGGCTGTGTTTAATTTTACATTGTTCACTGTCGGGCATTGTTTCATTGTGCTGTATTTAATGTTGGGCTCTGTTTAATTTTACCTTGTTCAGTGTAGGGCACTGTTTCATTGTACCGTATTCAATGTCGGGCTGTGTTTAATTGTACATTGTTCACTGTCGGGCACTGTTTCATTGTACTGTATTTAATGTCGGGCTGTGTTTAATTTTACCTTGTTCAGTGTAGGGCACTGTTTCATTGTACCGTATTTAATGTCGGGCTGTGTTTAATTTTACATTGTTCAGTGTAGGGCACTGTTTCATTGTACCGTATTTAGTGTCGGGCTGTGTTTAATTTTACCTTGCTCAGTGGAGGGCACTGTTACATTGTACTGTATTTAATGTCGTGCTCTGTTTAATTTTACATTGTTCACTGTAGGGCACTGTTTCATTGTACCGTATTTAATGTCGGGCTATGTTTAATTTTACATTGTTCACTGTAGGTCACTGTTTCATTGTACTGTATTTAATGTCGGGCTGTGTTTAATTTTACATTCTTCACTGTAGGGCACTGTTTCATTGTACTGTATTTAATGTCGGGCTCTGTTTAATTTTACATTGTTCACTGTAGGGCACTGTTTCATTGTACCGTATTTAATGTCGGGCTGTGTTTAATTGTACATTGTTCACTGTAGGGCACTGTTTCATTGTACCGTATTTAGTGTCGCGCTGTGTTTAATTGTACATTGTTCACTGTAGGACACTGTTTCATTGTACTGTATTTAATGTCGGGCTGTGTTTAATTTTACCTTGTTCATTGTAGGGCACTGTTTCATTGTACCGGATTTAATGTCGGGCTGTGTTTACTTTTACATTGTTCAGTGTAGGGCACTGTTTCATTGTACCGTATTTAATGTCGGGCTCTGTTTAATTTTACCTTGTTCAGTGTAGGGCACTGTTTCATTGTACCGTATTTAATGTCGAGCTCTGTTTAATTTTACATTGTTCACTGTAGGTCACTGTTTCATTGTACTGTATTTAATGTCGGGCTGTGTTTAATTTTGCCTTGTTTACTGTAGGTCACTGTTTCATTGCACTGTATTTAATGTCGGGCGCTGTTTAATTTTACATTGTTCACTGTAGGGCACTGTTTCATTGTACCGTATTTAATGTCGGGCTGTGTTTAATTGTACATTGTTCACTGTAGGGCACTGTTTCATTGTACCGTATTTAGTGTCGCGCTGTGTTTAATTGTACATTGTTCACTTTAGGGCACTGTTTCATTGTACTGTATTTAATGTCGGGCTGTGTTTAATTTTACCTTGTTCAGTGTAGGGCACTGATTCATTGTACCGTATTTAATGTCGGGCTGTGTTTTATTTTACATGGTTCAGTGTAGGGCACTGATTCATTGTACCGTATTTAATGTCGGGCTCTGTTTAATTTTACAATGTTCAGTGTAGGGCACTGTTTCATTGTACCGTATTTAATTTCGGGCTCTGTTTAATTTTACATTCTTCACTGTAGGGCATTGTTTCATTGTCCCGTATTTAATGTCGGGCTCTGATTAATTTTACAGTGTTCAGTGTAGGGCACTGTTTCATTGCACTGTATTTAATGTCGGGCTCTGTTTAATTTTGCCTTGTTTACTGTAGGTCACTGTTTCATTGTACTGTATTTAATGTCGGGCTCTGTTAATTGTACATTGTTCACTGGAGAGCACTGTTTCATTGTACCGTATTTAATGTCGTGCTCTGTTTAATTTTACTTTGTACACTGTAGGGCACTGTTTCATTGTACCGTATTTAATGTCGGGCTCTGTTTAATTTTACCTTGCTCAGTGGAGGGCACTGTTACATTGTACCGTATTTAATGTTGTGCTCTGTTTAATTTTACATTGTTCACTGTAGGGCACTGTTTCATTGTACCGTATTTAATGTCGGGCTATGTTTAATTTTACATTGTTCACTGTAGGTCACTGTTTCATTGTACTGTATTTAATGTCGGGCTGTGTTTAATTTTACATTCTTCACTGTAGGGCACTGTTTCATTGTACTGTATTTAATGTCGGGCTCTGTTTAATTTTACATTGTTCACTGTAGGGCACTATTTCATTGTACCGTAGTTAATGTCGGGCTGTGTTTAATTTTACATTGTTCACTGTCGGGCATTGTTTCATTGTGCTGTATTTAATGTCGGGCTCTGTTTAATTTTACCTTGTTCAGTGTAGGGCACTGTTTCATTTTACCGTATTTAATGTCGGGCTGTGTTTAATTTTACATTGTTCACTGTCGGGCATTGTTTCATTGTGCTGTATTTAATGTTGGGCTCTGTTTAATTTTACCTTGTTCAGTGTAGGGCACTGTTTCATTGAACCGTATTTAATGTCGGGCTGTGTTTAATTTTACACTGTTCAGTGTCGGGCACTGTTTCACTGTACCGTATTTAATGTCGGGCTCTGTTTAATTTTACATTGTTCAGTGTAGGGCACTGTTTCATTGTACCGTATTTAATGTCGGGCTGTGTTTTATTTTACATTGTTCAGTGTAGGGCACTGATTCATTGCACCGTATTTAATGTCGGGCTCTGTTTAATTTTACAATGTTCAGTGTAGGGCACTGTTTCATTGTACCGTATTCAATGTCGGGCTGTGTTTAATTGTACATTGTTCACTGTAGGGCACTGTTTCATTGTACTGTATTTAATGTCGGGCTGTGTTTAATTTTACCTTGTTCAGTGTAGGGCACTGTTTCATTGTACCGTATTTAATGTCGGGCTGTGTTTAATTTTACATTGTTCAGTGTAGGGCACTGTTTCATTGTACCGTATTTAGTGTCGGGCTGTGTTTAATTTTACCTTGTTCAGTGTAGGGCACTGTTTCATTGTACCGTATTTAATGTCGGGCTGTGTTTAATTTTACCTTGTTCAGTGTAGGGCACTGTTTCATTGTACCGTATTTAATGTCGTGCTCTGTTTAATTTTACATTGTTCACTGTAGGGCACTGTTTCATTGTACCGTATTTAATGTCGGGCTATGTTTAATTTTACATTGTTCACTGTAGGTCACTGTTTCATTGTACTGTATTTAATGTCGGGCTGTGTTTAATTTTACATTCTTCACTGTAGGGCACTGTTTCATTGTACTGTATTAAATGTCGGGCTCTGTTTAATTTTACATTGTTCACTGTAGGGCACTGTTTCATTGTACCGTATTTAATGTCGGGCTGTGTTTAATTGTACATTGTTCACTGTAGGGCACTGTTTCATTGTACCGTATTTAGTGTCGCGCTGTGTTTAATTGTACATTGTTCACTGTAGGACACTGTTTCATTGTACTGTATTTAATGTCGGGCTGTGTTTAATTTTACCTTGATCATTGTAGGGCACTGTTTCATTGTACCGTATTTAATGTCGGGCTGTGTTTACTTTTACATTGTTCAGTGTAGGGCACTGTTTCATTGTACCGTATTTAATGTCGGGCTCTGTTTAATTTTACCTTGTTCAGTTTAGGGCACTGTTTCATTGTACCGTATTTAATGTCGAGCTCTGTTTAATTTTACATTGTTCACTGTAGGTCACTGTTTCATTGTACTGTATTTAATGTCGGGCTGTGTTTAATTGTACATTGTTCAGTGTAGGGCACTGTTTCATTGTACCGTATTTAATGTCGGGCTGTGTTTAATTGTACATTGTTCACTGTAGGGCACTGTTTCATTGTACCGTATTTAGTGTCGCGCTGTGTTTAATTGTACATTGTTCACTTTAGGGCACTGTTTCATTGTACTGTATTTAATGTCGGGCTGTGTTTAATTTTACCTTGTTCAGTGTAGGGCACTGTTTCATTGTACCGTATTTAATGTCGGGCTGTGTTTAATTTAACATTGTTCAGTGTAGGGCACTGTTTCATTGTACCGTATTTAATGTCGGGCTCTGTTTAATTTTACATTGTTCAGTGTAGGGCACTGTTTCATTTTACCGTATTTAATGTCGGGCTGTGTTTAATTTTACATTGTTCACTGTCGGGCATTGTTTCATTGTGCTGTATTTAATGTTGGGCTCTGTTTAATTGTACCTTGTTCAGTGTAGGGCACTGTTTCATTGAACCGTATTTAATGTCGGGCTGTGTTTAATTTTACACTGTTCAGTGTCGGGCACTGTTTCACTGTACCGTATTTAATGTCGGGCTCTGTTTAATTTTACATTGTTCAGTGTAGGGCACTGTTTCATTGTACCGTATTTAATGTCGGGCTGTGTTTTATTTTACATTGTTCAGTGTAGGGCACTGATTCATTGCACCGTATTTAATGTCGGGCTCTGTTTAATTTTACAATGTTCAGTGTAGGGCACTGTTTCATTGTACCGTATTCAATGTCGGGCTGTGTTTAATTGTACATTGTTCACTGTAGGGCACTGTTTCATTGTACTGTATTTAATGTCGGGCTGTGTTTAATTTTACCTTATTCAGTGTAGGGCACTGTTTCATTGTACCGTATTTAATGTCGGGCTGTGTTTAATTTTACATTGTTCAGTGTAGGGCACTGTTTCATTGTACCGTATTTAGTGTCGGGCTGTGTTTAATTTTACATTCTTCACTGTAGGGCACTGTTTCATTGTACTGTATTTAATGTCGGGCTCTGTTTAATTTTACATTGTTCACTGTAGGGCACTGTTTCATTGTACCGTATTTAATGTCGGGCTGTGTTTAATTGTACATTGTTCACTGTAGGGCACTGTTTCATTGTACCGTATTTAGTGTCGGGCTGTGTTTAATTGTACATTGTTCACTGTAGGGCACTGTTTCATTGTACTGTATTTAATGTCGGGCTGTGTTTAATTTTACCTTGTTCATTGTAGGGCACTGTTTCATTGTACCGTATTTAATGTCGGGCTGTGTTTAATTTTACATTGTTCAGTGTAGGGCACTGTTTCATTGTACCGTATTTAATGTCGGGCTCTGTTTAATTTTACCTTGTTCAGTGTAGGGCACTGTTTCTTTGTACCGTATTTAATGTCGAGCTCTGTTTAATTTTACATTGTTCACTGTAGGTCACTGTTTCATTGTACTGTATTTAATGTCGGGCTGTGTTTAATTTTGCCTTGTTTACTGTAGGTCACTGTTTCATTGCACTGTATTTAATGTCGGGCGCTGTTTAATTTTACATTGTTCACTGTAGGGCACTGTTTCATTGTACCGTATTTAATGTCGGGCTGTGTTTAATTGTACATTGTTCACTGTAGGGCACTGTTTCATTGTACCGTATTTAGTGTCGCGCTGTGTTTAATTGTACATTGTTCACTTTAGGGCACTGTTTCATTGTACTGTATTTAATGTCGGGCTGTGTTTAATTTTACCTTGTTCAGTGTAGGGCACTGTTTCATTGTACCGTATTTAATGTCGGGCTGTGTTTAATTTTACATTGTTCAGTGTAGGGCACTGTTTCATTGTACCGTATTTAATATCGGGCTCTGTTTAATTTTACATTGTTCAGTGTAGGGCACTGTTTCATTGTACCGTATTTAATGTCGGGCTGTGTTTAATTTTACCTTGTTCAGTGTAGGGCACTGTTTCATTTTACCGTATTTAATGTCGGGCTCTGTTTAATTTTACCTTGTTCAGTGTAGGGCAGTGTTTCATTGTACCGTATTTAATGTCGAGCTCTGTTTAATTTTACCTTGCTCAGTGTAGGGCACTGTTTCATTTTACCGTAGTTAATGTCAGGCTGTGTTTAATATTACATTGTTCACTGTAGGGCATTGTTTCATTGTGCTGTATTTAATGTTGGGCTCTGTTTAATTTTACCTTGTTCAGTGTAGGGCACTGTTTCATTGAACCGTATTTAATGTCGGGCTGTGTTTAATTTTACATTGTTCCGTGTCGGGCACTGTTTTACGGTACCGTATTTAATTTCGGGCTGTGTTTAATTGTACATTGTTCACTGTAAGGCACTGTTTCATTGTACTGTATTTAATGTCGGGCTCTGTTTAATTTTACCTTGTTCAGTGTAGGGCACTGTTTCTTTGTACCGTATTTAATGTCGAGCTCTGTTTAATTTTACATTGTTCACTGTAGGTCACTGTTTCATTGTACTGTATTTAATGTCGGGCTGTGTTTAATTTTGCCTTGTTTACTGTAGGTCACTGTTTCATTGCACTGTATTTAATGTCGGGCGCTGTTTAATTTTACATTGTTCACTGTAGGGCACTGTTTCATTGTACCGTATTTAATGTCGGGCTGTGTTTAATTGTACATTGTTCACTGTAGGGTACTGTTTCATTGTACCGTATTTAGTGTCGCGCTGTGTTTAATTGTACATTGTTCACTTTAGGGCACTGTTTCATTGTACTGTATTTAATGTCGGGCTGTGTTTAATTTTACCTTGTTCAGTGTAGGGCACTGTTTCATTGTACCGTATTTAATGTCGGGCTGTGTTTAATTTTACATTGTTCAGTGTAGGGCACTGTTTCATTGTACCGTATTTAATGTCGGGCTGTGTTTAATTTTACCTTGTTCAGTGTAGGGCACTGTTTCATTTTACCGTATTTAATGTCGGGCTCTGTTTAATTTTACCTTGTTCAGTGTAGGGCACTGTTTCATTGAACCGTATTTAATGTCGGGCTGTGTTTAATTTTACATTGTTCAGTGTCGGGCACTGTTTTACGGTACCGTATTTAATGTCGGGCTCTGTTTAATTTTACATTGTTCAGTGTAGGGCACTATTTCATTGTACCGTATTTAATGTCGGGCTGTGTTTTATTTTACATTGTTCAGTGTAGGGCACTGATTCATTGCACCGTATTTAATGTCGGGCTCTGTTTAATTTTACAATGTTCAGTGTAGGGCACTGTTTCATTGTACCGTATTCAATGTCGGGCTGTGTTTAATTGTACATTGTTCACTGTAGGGCACTGTTTCATTGTACCGTATTTAGTGTCGGGCTGTGTTTAATTGTACATTGTTCACTGTAAGGCACTGTTTCATTGTACTGTATTTAATGTCGGGCTCTGTTTAATTTTACCTTGTTCAGTGTAGGGCACTGTTTCATTGTACCGTATTTAATGTCTGGCTGTGTTTAATTTTACTTTGCTCAGTGGAGGGCACTGTTACATTGTACTGTATTTAATGTCGTGCTCTGTTTAATTTTACATTGTTCACTGTAGGGCACTGTTTCATTGTACTGTATTTAATGTCGGGCTGTGTTTAATTTTGCATTCTTCACTGTAGGGCACTGTTTCATTGTACTGTATTTAATGTCGGGCTCTGTTTAATTTTACATTGTTCACTGTAGGGCACTATTTCATTGTACCGTATTTAATGTCGGGCTGTGTTTAATCGTACATTGTTCACTTTAGGGCACTGTTTCATTGTACCGTATTTAGTGTCGCGCTGTGTTTAATTGTACATTGTTCACTTTAGGGCACTGTTTCATTGTACTGTATTTAATGTCGGGCTGTGTTTAATTTTACCTTGTTCAGTGTAGGGCACTGTTTCATTGTACCGTATTTAATGTCGGGCTGTGTTTAATTTTACATTGTTCAGTGTAGGGCACTGTTTCATTGTACCGTATTTAATGTCGGGCTGTGTTTAATTTTACCTTGTTCAGTTTAGGGCACTGTTTCATTTTACCGTATTTAATGTCGGGCTGTGTTTAATAGTACATTGTTCACTGTCGGGCACTGTTTCATTGTCCCGTACTTAATGTCGGGCTTTGTTTAATGTCACATTGTTCAGTGTAGGGCACTGTTTCATTTTACCGTAGTTAATGTCGGGCTGTGTTTAATTTTACATTGTTTACTGTAGGGCATTGTTTCATTGTGCTGTATTTAATGTTGGGCTCTGTTTAATTTTATCTTGTTCAGTGTAGGGCACTGTTTCATTGTACCGTATTTAATGTCGGGCTGTGTTTAATTTTACATTGTTCAGTGTAGGGCACTGTTTCATTTTACCGTATTTAATGTCGGGCTGTGTGTAATTTTACATTGTTTACTGTAGGGCATTGTTTCATTGTGCTGTATTTAATGTTGGGCTCTGTTTAATTTTATCTTGTTCAGTGTAGGGCACTGTTTCATTGTACCGTATTTAATGTCGGGCTGTGTTTAATTTTACATTGTTCAGTGTAGGGCACTGTTTCACTGTACCGTATTTAATGTCGGTCTCTGTTTAATTTTACATTGTTCAGTTTAGGGCACTGTTTCATTGTACCGTATTTAATGTCGGGCTGTGTTTTATTTTACATTGTTCAGTGTAGGGCACTGATTCATTGCACCGTATTTAATGTCGGGCTCTGTTTAATTTTACAATGTTCAGTGTAGGGCACTGTTTCATTGTACCGTATTCAATGTCGGGCTGTGTTTAATTGTACATTGTTCACTGTAGGGCACTGTTTCATTGTACCGTATTTAGTGTCGCGCTGTGTTTAATTGTACATTGTTCACTGTAAGGCACTGTTTCATTGTACTGTATTTAATGTCGGGCTGTGTTTAATTTTACCTTGTTCAGTGTAGGGCACTGTTTCATTGTACCGTATTTAATGTCGGGCTGTGTTTAATTTTACATTGTTCAGTGTAGGGCACTGTTTCATTGTACCGTATTTAATGTCGGGCTGTGTTTAATTTTACCTTGTTCACTGTAGGGCACTGTTTCATTGTACCGTATTTAATGTCGGGCTCTGTTTAATTGTACATTGTTCACTGTAGGGCACTGTTTCATTGTACCGTATTTAGTGTCGGGCTGTGTTTAATTGTACATTGTTCAGTGTAGGGCACTGTTTCATTGTACCGTATTTAATGTCGGGCTGTGTTTAATTTCACATTGTTCAGTGTAGGGCACTGTGTCATTTTACCGTATTTAAGGTCGGGCTGTGTTTAATTGTACATTGTTCACTGTCGGGCACTGTTTCATTGTCCCGTACTTAACGTCGGGCTTTGTTTAATGTTACATTGTACAGTGTAGGGCACTGTTTCATTGTACTGTATTTAATGTCGGGCTGTGTTTAATTTTGCCTTGTTTACTGTAGGTCACTGTTTCATTGTACTGTATTTAATGTCGGGCTCTGTTTAATTTTACCTTGTTCAGTGTAGGGCACTGTTTCATTGTACCGTATTTAATGTCGAGCTCTGTTTAATTTTACATTGTTCACTGTAGGTCACTGTTTCATTGTACTGTATTTAATGTCGGGCTGTGTTTAATTTTGCCTTGTTTACTGTAGGTCACTGTTTCATTGCACTGTATTTAATGTCGGGCTCTGTTTAATTTTACATTCTTCACTGTAGGGCATTGTTTCATTGTGCTGTATTTAATGTTGGGGCCTGTTTAATTTTACCTTGTTCACTGTCGGGCACTGTTTCATTGTCCCGTATTTAATGTCGGGCTCTGATTAATTTTACATTGTTCAGTGTAGGGCACTGTTTCATTGCACTGTATTTAGTGTCGGGCTCTGTTTAATTTTGCCTTGTTTACTGTAGGTCACTGTTTCATTGTACTGTATTTAATGTCGGGCTCTGTTAATGTTACATTGTTCACTGTAGGGCACTGTTTCATTGTACTGTATTTAATGTCGGGCTCTGTTTAATTTTACATTGTTCACTGTAGGGCACTGTTTCATTGTACCGTATTTAATGTCGGGCTGTGTTTAATTGTACATTGTTCACTGTAGGGCACTGTTTAATTGCACCGTATTTAGTGTCGGGCTGTGTTTAATTGTACATTGTTCACTGTAGGGGACTGCTTCATTGTACTGTATTTAATGTCGGGCTCTGTTTATTTTTACCTTGTTCGGTGTAGGGCACAGTTTCATTGTACCGTATTTAATGTCGGGCTGTGTTTAATTTTACAATGTTCATTGTAGGGCACTGTTTCATTGTACCGTATTTAATGTCGGGCTTTGTTTAATTTTACCTTGTTCAGTGTAGGGCACTGTTTCATTGTGCTGTATTTAATGTTGGGCTCTGTTTAATTTTACCTTGTCCACTGTCGGGCACTGTTTCATTGTCCCGTATTTAATGTCGGGCTCTGATTAATTTTACATTGTTCAGTGTAGGGCACTGTTTCATTGCACTGTATTTAGTGTCGGGCTCTGTTTAATTTTGCCTTGTTTACTGTAGGTCACTGTTTCATTGTACAGTATTTAATGTCGGGCTCTGTTAATTTTACATTGTTCACTGTAGGGCACTGTTTCATTGTACTCTACTTAATGTCGGGCTCTGTTTAATTTTACATTGTTCACTGTAGGGCACTGTTTCATTGTACCGTATTCAATATCGGGCTGTGTTTAATTGTACATTGTTCACTGTAAGGCACTGTTTCATTGTACTGTATTTAATGTCGGGCTCTGTTTAATTTTACCTTGTTCAGTGTAGGGCACTGTTTCATTGTACCGAATATAATGTCGGGCTGTGTTTAATTTTACATTGTTCAGCGTAGGGCACTGTTTCATTGTACCGTATTTAATGATGGGATTTGTTTAATTTTACCTTGTTCAGTGCAGGGCACTGTTTCATTTTACCGTTTTTAATGTCGGGCTGTGTTTAATTCTACATTGTTCACTATAGGGCACTGTTTCATTGTACCGTATTTAGTGTCGGGCTGTGTTTAATTGTACATTGTTCACTGTAGGGCACTGTTTCATTGTACTGTATTTAATGTCGGGCTCTGTTTAATTTTACCTTGTTTACTGTAGGTCACTGTTTCATTGTTCTGTATTTAATGTCGGGCTTTGTTAATTTTACATTGTTCACTGTAGGGCACTGTTTCATTGTACTGTATTTAATGTTGGGGCCTGTTTAGTTTTACATTGTTCAGTGGAGGGCACTGTTTCATTGCACTGCATTTAATGTCGGGCTCTTTTTAATTTTGCCTTGTTTACTGTAGGTCACTGTTTCATTGTACTGTATTTAATGTCGGGCTCTGTTAATTTTACATTGTTCACTGTAGGGCACTGTTTCATTGTACTGTATTTAATGTCGGGCTCTGTTTAATTTTACATTGTTCAGTGTAGGGCACTGTTTCACTGTACCGTATTTAATGTCGGGCTCTGTTTAATTTTACATTGTTCAGTGTAGGGCACTGTTTCATTGTACCGTATTTAATGTCGGGCTGTGTTTAATTGTACATTGTTCAGTGTAGGGCATAGATTCATTGTATTGTATTTAATGTCGGGCTGTGTTTAATTTTACATTGTTCAGTGTAGGGCACTGTTTCACTGTACCGTATTAATGTCGGGCTCTGTTTAATTTTACATTGTTCAGTGTAGGGCACTGTTTCGTTGTACCGTATTTACTGTCGGGCTGTGTTTAATTGTACATTGTTCACTGTAAGGCACTGTTTCATTGTACTGTATTTAATGTCGGGCTCTGTTTAATTTTACCTTGTTCAGTGTAGGGCACTGTTTCATTGTACCGTATATAATGTCGGGCTGTGTTTAATTTTACATTGTTCAGCGTAGGGCACTGTTTCATTGTACCGTATTTAATGATGGGATTTGTTTAATTTTACCTTGTTCAGTGCAGGGCACTGTTTCATTTTACCGTTTTTAATGTCGGGCTGTGTTTAATTGTACATTGTTCACTATAGGGCACTGTTTCATTGTACCGTATTTAGTGTCGGGATGTGTTTAATTGTACATTGTTCACTGTAGGGCACTGTTTCATTGTACTGTATTTAATGTCGGGCTCTGTTTAATTTTACCTTGTTCAGTGTAGGGCACTGTTTCATTCTGCTGTATTTAATGTTGGGGCCTGTTTAGTTTTACATTGTTCAGTGTAGGGCACTGTTTCATTGCACTGCATTTAATGTCGGGCTCTGTTTAATTTTGCCTTGTTTACTGTAGGTCACTGTTTCATTGTACTGTATTTAATGTCGGGCTCTGTTAATTTTACATTGTTCACTGTAGGGCACTGTTTCATTGTACTGTATTTAATGTCGGGCTCTGTTTAATTTTACATTGTTCAGTGTAGGGCACTGTTTCACTGTACCGTATTTAATGTCGGGCTCTGTTTAATTTTACATTGTTCAGTGTAGGGCACTGTTTCATTGTACCGTATTTAATGTCGGGCTGTGTTTAATTGTACATTGTTCACAGTAGGACACTGTCTCATTGTACCGTATTTAATGTCGGGCTGTGTTTAAGTTTACATTGTTCAGTTTTGGCGCACAGATTCATTGTATTGTATTTAATGTCGGGCTGTGTTTAATTTTACATTGTTCAGTGTAGGGCACTGATTCATTGTACCGTATTAATGTCGGGCTCTGTTTAATTTTACATTGTTCAGTGTAGGGCACTGTTTCATTGTACCGTATTTAATGTCGGGCTGTCTTTTATTTTACATTGTTCAGTGTAGGGCACTGTTTCATTGTACCGTATTTAATCTCGGGCTGTGTTTTATTTTACATTGTTCAGTGTAGGGCACTGATTCATTGTACCGTATTTAAAGTCGGGCTCTGTTTAATTTTACATTGTTGCTAGTAGGGCACTGATTCATTGTACCGTATTTAATGTCGGGCTGTGTTTAATTTTACCTTGTTCAGTGTAGGGCACTGTAACATTGTACCGTATTTAATGTCGGGCTCTGTTTAATTTTACCTTGTTCAGTGTAGGGCACTGTTTCATTGTACCGTATTTAATGTCGGGCTCTGATTAATTTTACATTGTTCAGTGTAGGGCACTGTTTCATTGTACTGTATTTAATGTCGGGCTCTGTTTAATTTTGCCTTGTTTACTGTAGGTCACTGTTTCATTGTACTGTATTTAATGTCCGGCTCTGTTTAATTTTACATTGTTCAGCGTAGGGCACTGTTTCATTGTACCGTATTTAATGATGGGATTTGTTTAATTTTATCTTGTTCAGTGCAGGGCACTGTTTCATTTTACCGTTTTTAATGTCGGGCTGTGTTTAATTGTACATTGTTCACTATAGGGCACTGTTTCATTGTACCGTATTTAGTGTCGGGCTGTGTTTAATTGTACATTGTTCACTGTAGGGCACTGTTTCATTGTACTGTATTTAATGTCGGGCTCTGTTTAATTTTACCTTGTTCAGTGTAGGGCACTGTTTCATTCTGCTGTATTTAATGTTGGGGCCTGTTTAGTTTTACATTGTTCAGTGTAGGGCACTGTTTCATTGCACTGCATTTAATGTCGGGCTCTGTTTAATTTTACCTTGTTCAGTGTAGGGCACTGTTTCATTCTGCTGTATTTAATGTTGGGGCCTGTTTAGTTTTACATTGTTCACTGTCGGGCACTGTTTCATTGTACTGTATTTAATGTCGGTATCTGTTTAATTTTACCTTGTTCAGTGTAGGGCACTGTTTCATTGTACCGTATTTAATGTCGGGCTCTGTTTAATTTTACCTTGTTCAGTGTAGGGCACTGTTTCATTGTACCGTATTTAATGTCGGGCTGTGTTTAAGTTTACATTGTTCAGTGTAGGGCACTGATTCATTGTACTGTATTTAATGTCGGGCTGTGTTTAATTTTACATTGTTCAGTGTATGGCACTGTTTCATTGTACCGTATTTAATGTCGGGCTCTGTTTAATTTTACATTGTTGCTAGTAGGGCACTGATTCATTGTACCGTATTTAATCTCGGGCTGTGTTTAATTTTACATTGTTCACTGTAGGGCACTGTTTCGTTGTACCGTATTTAATGTCGGGTTCTGTTTAATTTTACCTTGTTCAGTGTAGGGCACTGTAACATTGTCCCGTATTTAATGTCGGGCTCTGTTTAATTTTACGTTGTTCAGTGTAGGGCACTGTTTCATTGTACCGTATTTACTGTCGGGCTGTGTTTAATTGTACGTTGTTCACTGTAGGGCACTGTTTCATTGTACCGTATTTAATGTCGGGCTGTGTTTAATTGTACATTGTTCACTGTATGGCATTGTTTCATTGTGCTGTATTTAATGTTGGGCTCTGTTTAATTTTACCTTGTTCACTGTCGGGCACTGTTTCATTGTCCCGTATTTAATGTCGGGCTCTGATTAATTTTACATTGTTCAGTGTAGGGCACTGTTTCATTGTACCGTATTTAATGTTGGGCTGTGTTTAATTGTACATTGTTCACTGTAGGGCACTGTTTCGTTGTACCGTATTCAATGTCGGGCTGTGTTTAATTGTACATTGTTCACTGTAGGGCACTGTTTCATTGTACCGTATTTAATGTCCGGCTCTGTTTAATTTTACATTGTTCACTGTAGGGCACTGTTTCATTGTACCGTATTCAATGTCGGGCTGTGTTTAATTGTACATTGTTCACTGTAGGGCACTGTTTCGTTGTACCGTATTTACTGTCGGGCTGTGTTTAATTGTACATTGTTCACTGTAAGGCACTGTTTCATTGTACTGTATTTAATGTCGGGCTCTGTATAATTTTACCTTGTTCAGTGTAGGGCACTGTTTCATTGTACCGTATATAATGTCGGGCTGTGTTTAATTTTACATTGTTCAGTGGAGGGCACTGTTTCATTGTACCGTATTTAATGTCGGGCTGTGTTTAATTGTACATTGTTCACAGTAGGACACTGTCTCATTGTACCGTATTTAATGTCGGGCTGTGTTTAAGTTTACATTGTTCAGTTTTGGCGCACAGATTCATTGTATTGTATTTAATGTCGGGCTGTGTTTAATTTTACATTGTTCAGTGTAGGGCACTGTTTCACTGTACCGTATTAATGTCGGGCTCTGTTTAATTTTACATTGTTCAGTGTAGGGCACTGTTTCATTGTACCGTATTTAATGTCGGGCTGTCTTTTATTTTACATTGTTCAGTGTAGGGCACTGTTTCATTGTACCGTATTTAATCTCGGGCTGTGTTTTATTTTACATTGTTCAGTGTAGGGCACTGATTCATTGTCCCGTATTTAATGTCGGGCTCTGATTAATTTTACATTGTTCAGTGTAGGGCACTGGTTCATTGTACTGTATTTAATGTCGGGCTCTGTTTAATTTTGCCTTGTTTACTGTAGGTCACTGTTTCATTGTACTGTATTTAATGTCCGGCTCTGTTTAATGTTACATTGTTCAGTGTAGGGCACTGTTTCATTGTAATGTATTTAATGTCGGGCTCTGTTTAATTTTGCCTTGTTTACTGTAGGTCACTGTTTCACTGTACTGTATTTAATGTCGGGCTCTGTTTAATTTTGCCTTGTTCACTGTAGGGCACTGTTTCATTGTACTGTATTTAATGTCCGCCTCTGTTTAATTTTACATTGTTCAATGTAGGGCACTGTTTCACTTTACCGTATTTCATGTCGGGCTGTGTTTAATTGTACATTGTTCACTGTCGGGCACTGTTTCATTGTACCGTATTTAGTGTCGGGATGTGTTTAATTGTACATTGTTCACTGTAGGGCACTGTTTCATTGTACTGTATTTAATGTCGGTATCTGTTTAATTTTACCTTGTTCAGTGTAGGGCACTGTTTCATTGTACCGTATTTAATGTCGGGCTCTGTTTAATTTTACCTTGTTCAGTGTAGGGCACTGTTTCATTGTACCGTATTTAATGTCGGGCTGTGTTTAAGTTTACATTGTTCAGTGTAGGGCACTGATTCATTGTACTGTATTTAATGTCGGGCTGTGTTTAATTTTACATTGTTCAGTGTAGGGCACTTTTTCACTGTACCGTATTTAATGTCGGGCTCTGTTTAATTTTACATTGTTCAGTGTATGGCACTGTTTCATTGTACCGTATTTAATGTCGGGCTCTGTTAATTTTACATTGTTCACTGTAGGGCACTATTTCATTGTACTGTATTTAATGTCGGGCTCAGTTTAATTTTACATTGTTCACTGTAGGGCACTGTTTCATTGTACCGTATTTAATGTCGGGCTGTGTTTAATTGTACATTGTTCACTGTAGGGCACTGTTTAATTGCACCGTATTTAGTGTCGGGCTGTGTTTAATTGTACATTGTTCACTGTAGGTCACTGTTTCATTGTACTGTATTTAATGTCGGGCTCTGTTTATTTTTACCTTGTTCGGTGTAGGGCACAGTTTCATTGTACCGTATATAATGTCGGGCTGTGTTTAATTTTACATTGTTCAGCGTAGGGCACTGTTTCATTGTACCGTATTCAATGTCGGGCTGTGTTTAATTGTACATTGTTCACTGTAGGGCACTGTTTCGTTGTACCGTATTTACTGTCGGGCTGTGTTTAATTGTACATTGTTCACTGTAAGGCACTGTTTCATTGTACTGTATTTAATGTCGGGCTCTGTTTAATTTTACCTTGTTCAGTGTAGGGCACTGTTTCATTGTACCGTATTTAATGTCAGGCTCTGATTAATTTTACATTGTTCAGTGTAGGGCACTGTTTCATTGCACTGTATTTAGTGTCGGGTTCTGTTTAATTTTGCCTTGTTTACTGTAGGTCACTGTTTCATTGTACTGTATTTAATGTCGGGCTCTGATAATTTTACATTGTTCACTGTAGGGGACTGTTTCATTGTACTGTATTTAATGTCGGGCTCTGTTTAATTTTACCTTGTTCGGTGTAGGGCAATGTTTCATTGTACCGTATTTAATGTCGGGCTGTGTTTAATTTTACAATGTTCAGTGTAGGGCACTGTTACATTGTACCGTATTTAATGTCGGGCTTTGTTTAATTTTACCTTGTTCACTGTCGGGCACTGTTTCATTGTCCCGTATTTAATGTCGGGCTTTGTTTAATTTTACCTTGTTCACTGAAGGGCACTGTTTCATTGTCCCGTATTTAACGTCGGGCTCTGATTAATTTTACATTGTTCAGTGTAGGGCACTGTTTCGTTGCACTGTATTTAATGTCGGGCTCTGTTTAATTTTGCCTTGTTTACTGTAGGTCACTGTTTCATTGTACAGTATTTAATGTCGGGCTCTGTTAATTTTACATTGTTCACTGTAGGGCACTGTTTCATTGTGCTGTATTTAGTGTCGGGCTCGGTTTAATTTTACATTGTTCACTGTAGGTCACTGTTTCATTGTACCGTATTCAATGTCGGGCTGTGTTTAATTGTACATTGTTCACTGTAGGGCACTGTTTCGTTGTACCGTATTTACTGTCGGGCTGTGTTTAATTGTACATTGTTCACTGTCGGGCACTGTTTCATTGTACTGTATTTAATGTCGGGCTCTGTTTAATTTTACCTTGTTCAGTGTAGGGCACTGTTTCGTTGCACTGTATTTAATGTCGGGCTCTGTTTAATTTTGCCTTGTTTACTGTAGGTCACTGTTTCATTGTACAGTATTCAATGTCGGGCTGTGTTTAATTGTACATTGTTCACTGTAGGGCACTGTTTCGTTGTACCGTATTTACTGTCGGGCTGTGTTTAATTGTACATTGTTCACTGTCAGGCACTGTTTCATTGTACTGTATTTAATGTCGGGCTCTGTTTAATTTTACCTTGTTCAGTGTAGGGCACTGTTTCATTGTACCGTATTTAATGACGGGATTTGTTTAATTTTACCTTGTTCAGTGCAGGGCACTGTTTCATTTTACCGTTTTTAATGTCGGGCTGTGTTTAATTTTACATTGTTCACTGTCGGGCACTGTTTCATTGTACTGTATTTAATGCCGGGCTCTGTTTAATTTTACATTGTTCACTGTAGGGCACTGTTTAATTGTACCGTATTTAATGTCGGGCTGTGTTTAATTGTACATTGTTCACTATAGGGCACTGTTTCATTGTACCGTATTTAGTGTCGGGCTGTGTTTAATTGTACATTGTTCACTGTAGGGCACTGTTTCATTGTACTGTATTTAATGTCGGGCTCTGTTTAATTTTACCTTGTTCAGTGTAGGGCACTGTTTCATTGTACCGTATTTAATGTCGGGCTGTGTCTAATTTTACATTGTTCAGTGTAGGGAACTGTTTCACTGTACCGTATTTAATGTCGGGCTCTGTTTAATTTTACATTGTTCAGTGTAGGGCACTGTTTCATTGTACCGTATTTAATGTCGGGCTGTGTTTTATTTTACATGGTTCAGTGTAGGGCACTGATTCATTGTACCGTATTTAATGTCGGGCTCTGTTTAATTTTACAATGTTCAGTGTAGGGCACTGTTTCATTGTACCGTATTTAATGTCGGGCTCTGTTTAATTTTACATTGTTCACTGTAGGGCACTGTTTCATTGTACCGTATTTAATGTCGGGCTGTGTTTAATTGTACATTGTTCACTGTATGGCACTGTTTCATTGTACCGTATTTAGTGTCGGGCTGTGTTTAATTGTACATTGTTCACTGTAGGGCACTGTTTCATTGTACTGTATTTAATGTCGGGCTGTGTTTAATTTTACCTTGTTCAGTGTAGGACACTGTTTCATTGTACCGTATTTAATGTCGGGCTGTGTTTAATTTTACATTGTTCACTGTAGGTCACTGTTTCGTTGTACCGTATTTAATGTCGGGCTCTGTTTAATTTTACATTGTTCACTGTAGGGCACTGTTTCATTGTACCTTATTTAATGTCGGGCTGTGTTTAATTGTACATTGTTCACTGTAGGGCACTGTTTCATTGTACCGTATTTAGTGTCGGGCTGTGTTTAATTGTACATTGTTCACTGTAGGGCACTGTTTCATTGTACTGTATTTAATGTCGGGCTGTTTTTAATTTTACCTTGTTCAGTGTAGGACACTGTTTCATTGTACCGTATTTAATGTCGGGCTGTGTTTAATTTTACATTGTTCACTGTAGGTCACTGTTTCATTGTACCGTATTAATGTCGGTCTCTGTTTAATTTTACATTGTTCACTGTAGGGCACTGTTTCATTGTACCGTATTTAATGTCGGGCTGTGTTTAATTGTACATTGTTCACTGTAGGACACTGTTTCATTGTACTGTATTTAATGTCGAGCTCTGCTTAATTTTACATTGTTCACTGTGGGTCACTGTTTCATTGTACTGTACTTAATGTCGGGCTCTGTTTAATTTTACATTGTTCACTGTAGGGCACTGTTTCATTGTACCGTATTTAATGTCGGGCTGTGTTTAATTGTACATTGTTCAGTGTAGGGCACTGTTTCATTGTACCGTATTTAATGTCGGGCTGTGTTTAATTATACATTGTTCAGTGTAGGGCACTGTTTCATTGTACTGTATTTAATGTCGGGCTCTGTTTAATTTTACCTTGTTCAGTGTAGGGCACTGTTTCATTGTACCGTATTTAATGTCGGGCTGTGTTTAATTTTACCTTGCTCAGTGGAGGGCACTGTTACATTGTACTGTATTTAATGTCGTGCTCTGTTTAATTTTACATTGTTCACTGTAGGGCATTGTTTCATTTTACCGTATTTAATGTCGGGCTGTGTTTAATTTTACATTGTTCAGTGCCGGGCACTGTTTTACGGTACCGTATTTAGTGTCGCGCTGTGTTTCATTGTACATTGTTCACTATAGGGCACTGTTTCATTGTACTGTATTTAATGTCGGGCTGTGTTTAATTTTACATTGTTCAGTGTAGGGCACTGTTTCATTGTACCGTATTTAATGTCGGGCTGTGTTTAATTTTACCTTGTTCAGTGTAGGGCACTGTTTCATTTTACCGTATTTAATGTCGGGCTGTGTTTAATTGTACATTGTTCACTGTAAGGCACTGTTTCATTGTACTGTATTTAATGTCGGGCTCTGTTTAACTTTACCTTGTTCAGTGTAGGGCACTGTTTCATTGTACCGTATTTAATGTCGGGCTGTGTTTAATTTTACCTTGCTCAGTGGAGGGCACTGTTACATTGTACTGTATTTAATGTCGTGCTCTGTTTAATTTTACATTGTTCACTGTAGGGCATTGTTTCATTTTACCGTATTTAATGTCGGGCTGTGTTTAATTTTACATTGTTCAGTGCCGGGCACTGTTTTACGGTACCGTATTTAATGTCGGGCTCTGTTTAATTTTACATTGTTCAGTGTAGGGCACTGTTTCATTGTACCGTATTTAATGTCGGGCTGTGTTTAATTTTACCTTGCTCAGTGGAGGACACTGTTACATTGTACTGTATTTAATGTCGTGCTCTGCTTAATTTTACATTGTTCACTGTAGGGCACTGTTTCATTGTACCGTATTTAATGTCGGGCTATGTTTAATTTTACATTCTTCACTGTAGGGCACTGTTTCATTGTACTGTATTTAATGTCGGGCTCTGTTTAATTTTACATTGTTCACTGTAGGGCACTGTTTCATTGTACCGTATTTAATGTCGGGCTGTGTTTAATTGTACATTGTTCACTGTAGGGCACTGTTTCATTGTGCTGTATTTAATGTCGGGCTGTGTTTAATGTTACCTTGTTCAGTGTAGGGCACTGTTTCATTGTACCGTATTTAATGTCGGGCTGTGTTTAATTTTACCTTGTTCAGTGTAGGGCACTGTTTCATTGTACCGTATTTAATGTCGGGCTGTGTTTAATTTGACCTTGTTCAGTGTAGGGCACTGTTTCATTTTACCGTATTTAATGTCGGGCTGTGTTTAATTGTACATTGTTCACTGTCGGGCACTGTTTCATTGTCCCGTACTTAATGTCGGGCTTTGTTTAATGTTACATTGTTCAGTGTAGGGCACTGTTTCATTGTACTGTATTTAATGTCGGGCTCTGTTTAATTTTGCCTTGTTTACTGTAGGTCACTGTTTCATTGTACTGTATTTAATGTCGGGCTCTGTTTAATTTTACCTTGTTCAGTGTAGGGCACTGTTTCATTGTCCCGTACTTAATGTCGGGCTTTGTTTAATGTTACATTGTTCAGTGTAGGGCACTGTTTCATTGTACCGTATTTAATGTCGGGCTGTGTTTAATTTTACCTTGTTCAGTGTAGGGCACTTTTATATTTTACCGTATTTAATGTCGGGCTGTGTTTAATTGTACATTGTTCACTGTCGGGCACTGTTTATTGTCCCGTACTTAATGTCGGGCTGTGTTTAATTTTACCTTGTTCAGTGTAGGACACTGTTTCATTGTTCCGTATTTAATGTCGAGCTCTGTTTAATTTTACATTGTTCACTGTAGGTCACTGCTTCATTGTACTGTATTTAATATCGGGCTGTGTTTAATTTTGCCTTGTTTACTGTAGGTCACTGTTTCATTGCACTGTATTTAATGTCGGGCTCTGTTTAATTTTACATTGTTCACTGTAGGGCACTGTTTCATTGTACCGTATTTAATGTCGGGCTGTGTTTAATTGTACATTGTTCACTGTAGGGCACTGTTTCATTGTACCGTATTTAGTGTCGCGCTGTGTTTAATTGTACATTGTTCACTTTAGGGCACTGTTTCATTGTACTGTATTTAATGTCGGGCTGTGTTTAATTTTACCTTGTTCAGTGTAGGGCACTGTTTCATTGTACCGTATTTAATGTCGGGCTGTGTTTAATTTTACATTGTTCAGTGTAGGGCACTTTTATATTTTACCGTATTTAATGTCGGGCTGTGTTTAATTGTACATTGTTCACTGTCGGGCACTGTTTATTGTCCCGTACTTAATGTCGGGCTGTGTTTAATTTTACCTTGTTCAGTGTAGGACACTGTTTCATTGTACCGTATTTAATGTCGAGCTCTGTTTAATTTTACATTGTTCACTGTAGGTCACTGCTTCATTGTACTGTATTTAATGTCGGGCTGTGTTTAATTTTGCCTTGTTTACTGCAGGTCACTGTTTCATTGCACTGTATTTAATGTCGGGCTCTGTTTAATTTTACATTGTTCACTGTAGGGCACTGTTTCATTGTACCGTATTTAATGTCGGGCTGTGTTTAATTGTACATTGTTCACTGTAGGGCACTGTTTCATTGTACCGTATTTAGTGTCGCGCTGTGTTTAATTGTACATTGTTCACTTTAGGGCACTGTTTCATTGTACTGTATTTAATGTCGGGCTGTGTTTAATTTTACCTTGTTCAGTGTAGGGCACTGTTTCATTGTACCGTATTTAATGTCGGGCTGTGTTTAATTTTACATTGTTCAGTGTAGGGCACTGTTTCATTGTACCGTATTTAATGTCGGGCTGTGTTTAATTTTACCTTGTTCAGTGTAGGGCACTGTTTCATTTTACCGTATTTAATGTCGGGCTGTGTTTAATTGTACATTGTTCACTGTCGGGCACTGTTTCATTGTCCCGTATTTAATGTCGGGCTGTGTTTAATTTTACCTTGTTCAGTGTAGGGCACTGTTTCATTGAACCGTATTTAATGTCGGGCTGTGTTTAATTTTACATTGTTCAGTGTCGGGCACTGTTTAACGGTACCGTATTTAATGTCGGGCTCTGTTTAATTTTACATTGGTCAGTGTAGGGCACTGTTTAACGGTACCGTATTTAATGTCGGGCTCTGTTTAATTTTACATTGGTCAGTGTAGGGCACTGTTTCATTGTACCGTATTTAATGTCGGGCTGTGTTTTATTTTACATTGTTCAGTGTAGGGCACTGATTCATTGCACCGTATTTAATGTCGGGCTGTGTTTAATTTTACATTGTTCAGTGTAGGGCACTGTTTCATTGTACCGTATTTAATGTCGGGCTGTGTTTAATTTTACCTTGTTCAGTGTAGGGCACTGTTTCATTTTACCGTATTTAATGTCGGGCTGTGTTTAATTGTACATTGTTCACTGTCGGGCACTGTTTCATTGTCCCGTATTTAATGTCGGGCTGTGTTTAATTTTGCCTTGTTCAGTGTAGGGCAGTGTTTCATTGTACCGTATTTAATGTCGAGCTCTGTTTAATTTTACCTTGCTCAGTGTAGGGCACTGTTTCATTTTACCGTAGTTAATGTCGGGCTGTGTTTAATTTTACATTGTTCACTGTAGGGCATTGTTTCATTGTGCTGTATTTAATGTCGGGCTCTGTTTAATTTTACCTTGTTCAGTGTAGGGCACTGTTTCATTGTACCGTATTTAATGTCGGGCTGTGTTTAATTTTACCTTGTTCAGTGTAGGGCACTGTTTCATTTTACCGTATTTAATGTCGGGCTGTGTTTAATTGTACATTGTTCACTGTCGGGCACTGTTTCATTGTCCCGTATTTAATGTCGGGCTGTGTTTAATTTTACCTTGTTCAGTGTAGGGCACTGTTTCATTGAACCGTATTTAATGTCGGGCTGTGTTTAATTTTACATTGTTCAGTGTCGGGCACTGTTTAACGGTACCGTATTTAATGTCGGGCTCTGTTTAATTTTACATTGGTCAGTGTAGGGCACTGTTTAACGGTACCGTATTTAATGTCGGGCTCTGTTTAATTTTACATTGGTCAGTGTAGGGCACTGTTTCATTGTACAGTATTTAATGTCGGGCTGTGTTTTATTTTACATTGTTCAGTGTAGGGCACTGATTCATTGCACCGTATTTAATGTCGGGCTCTGTTTAATTTTACAATGTTCAGTGTAGGGCACTGTTTCATTGTACCGTATTCAATGTCGGGCTGTGTTTAATTGTACATTGTTCACTGTAGGGCACTGTTTCATTGTACCGTATTTAGTGTCGGGCTGTGTTTAATTGTACATTGTTCACTGTAAGGCACTGTTTCATTGTACTGTATTTAATGTCGGGCTCTGTTTAATTTTACCTTGTTTAGTGTAGGGCACTGTTTCATTGTACCGTATTTAATGTCGGGCTGTGTTTAATTTTACCTTGCTCAGTGGAGGGCACTGTTACATTGTACTGTATTTAATGTCGTGCTCTGTTTAATTTTACATTGTTCACTGTAGGGCATTGTTTCATTGTGCTGTATTTAATGTCGGGCTCTGTTTAATTTTACCTTGTTCAGTGTAGGGCACTGTTTCATTGTACCGTATTTAATGTCGGGCTGTGTTTAATTTTACCTTGTTCAGTGTAGGGCACTGTTTCATTTTACCGTATTTAATGTCGGGCTGTGTTTAATTGTACATTGTTCACTGTCGGGCACTGTTTCATTGTCCCGTATTTAATGTCGGGCTGTGTTTAATTTTACCTTGTTCAGTGTAGGGCACTGTTTCATTGAACCGTATTTAATGTCGGGCTGTGTTTAATTTTACATTGTTCAGTGTCGGGCACTGTTTAACGGTACCGTATTTAATGTCGGGCTCTGTTTAATTTTACATTGGTCAGTGTAGGGCACTGTTTAACGGTACCGTATTTAATGTCGGGCTCTGTTTAATTTTACATTGGTCAGTGTAGGGCACTGTTTCATTGTACAGTATTTAATGTCGGGCTGTGTTTTATTTTACATTGTTCAGTGTAGGGCACTGATTCATTGCACCGTATTTAATGTCGGGCTCTGTTTAATTTTACAATGTTCAGTGTAGGGCACTGTTTCATTGTACCGTATTCAATGTCGGGCTGTGTTTAATTGTACATTGTTCACTGTAGGGCACTGTTTCATTGTACCGTATTTAGTGTCGGGCTGTGTTTAATTGTACATTGTTCACTGTAAGGCACTGTTTCATTGTACTGTATTTAATGTCGGGCTCTGTTTAATTTTACCTTGTTTAGTGTAGGGCACTGTTTCATTGTACCGTATTTAATGTCGGGCTGTGTTTAATTTTACCTTGCTCAGTGGAGGGCACTGTTACATTGTACTGTATTTAATGTCGTGCTCTGTTTAATTTTACATTGTTCACTGTAGGTCACTGTTTCATTGTACTGTATTTAATGTCCGGCTGTGTTTAATTTTGCATTCTTCACTGTAGGGCACTGTTTCATTGTACTGTATTTAATGTCCGGCTGTGTTTAATTTTGCATTCTTCACTGTAGGGCACTGTTTCATTGTACTGTATTTAATGTCGGGCTCTGTTTAATTTTACATTGTTCACTGTAGGGCACTGTTTCATTGTACCGTATTTAATGTCGGGCTATGTTTAATTTTACATTGTTCACTGTAGGTCACTGTTTCATTGTACTGTATTTAATGTCGGGCTGTGTTTAATTTTACCTTGTTCACTGTAGGGCACTGTTTCATTGTACCGTATTTAATGTCGGGCTGTGTTTAATTGTACATTGTTCACTTTAGGGCACTGTTTCATTGTACCGTATTTAATGTCGGGCTGTGTTTAATTTTACATTGTTCAGTGTAGGGCACTGTTTCATTGTACCGTATTTAATGTCGGGCTGTGTTTAATTTTACCTTGTTCAGTGTAGGGCACTGTTTCATTTTACCGTATTTAATGTCGGGCTGTGTTTAATTTTACCTTGTTCAGTGTAGGGCAGTGTTTCATTTTACCGTATTTAATGTCGGGCTGTGTTTAATTGTACATTGTTCACTGTAGGTCACTGTTTCATTGTACTGTATTTAATGTCGGGCTGTGGTTAATTTTGCATTCTTCACTGTAGGGCACTGTTTCATTGTACTGTATTTAATGTCGGGCTCTGTTTAATTTTACATTGTTCACTGTAGGGCACTGTTTCATTGTACCGTATTTAGTGTCGGGCTGTGTTTAATTGTACATTGTTCACTGTAGGGCACTGTTTCATTGTACTGTATTTAATGTCGGGCTGTGTTTAATTTTACCTTGTTCAGTGTAGGGCACTGTTTCATTGTACCGTATTTAATGTCGGGCTGTGTTTAATTTTACATTGTTCAGTGTAGGGCACTGTTTCATTTTACCGTATTTAATGTCGGGCTGTGTTTAATTTTACCTTGTTCAGTGTAGGGCACTGTTTCATTTTACCGTATTTAATGTCGGGCTGTGTTTAATTTTACCTTGTTCAGTGTAGGGCACTGTTTCATTGTCCCGTACTTAATGTCGGGCTTTGTTTAATGTTACATTGTTCAGTGTAGGGCACTGTTTCATTGTACTGTATTTAATGTCGGGCTCTGTTTAATTTTGCCTTGTTTACTGTAGGTCACTGTTTCATTGTACTGTATTTAATGTCAGGCTCTGTTTAATTTTACCTTGTTCAGTGTAGGGCACTGTTTCATTGTACCGTATTTAATGTCGAGCTCTGTATAATTTTACATTGTTCACTGTAGGGCACTGTTTCATTGTGCTGTATTTAATGTCGGGCTGTGTTTAATGTTACCTTGTTCAGTGTAGGGCACTGTTTCATTGTACCGTATTTAATGTCGGGCTGTGTTTAATTTTACATTGTTCAGTGTAGGGCACTGTTTCATTGTACCGTATTTAATGTCGGGCTGTGTTTAATTTGACCTTGTTCAGTGTAGGGCACTGTTTCATTTTACCGTATTTAATGTCGGGCTGTGTTTAATTGTACATTGTTCACTGTCGGGCACTGTTTCATTGTCCCGTACTTAATGTCGGGCTTTGTTTAATGTTACATTGTTCAGTGTAGGGCACTGTTTCATTGTACTGTATTTAATGTCGGGCTCTGTTTAATTTTGCCTTGTTTACTGTAGGTCACTGTTTCATTGTACTGTATTTAATGTCGGGCTCTGTTTAATTTTACCTTGTTCAGTGTAGGGCACTGTTTCATTGTCCCGTACTTAATGTCGGGCTTTGTTTAATGTTACATTGTTCAGTGTAGGGCACTGTTTCATTGTACCGTATTTAATGTCGGGCTGTGTTTAATTTTACCTTGTTCAGTGTAGGGCACTTTTATATTTTACCGTATTTAATGTCGGGCTGTGTTTAATTGTACATTGTTCACTGTCGGGCACTGTTTATTGTCCCGTACTTAATGTCGGGCTGTGTTTAATTTTACCTTGTTCAGTGTAGGACACTGTTTCATTGTTCCGTATTTAATGTCGAGCTCTGTTTAATTTTACATTGTTCACTGTAGGTCACTGCTTCATTGTACTGTATTTAATATCGGGCTGTGTTTAATTTTGCCTTGTTTACTGTAGGTCACTGTTTCATTGCACTGTATTTAATGTCGGGCTCTGTTTAATTTTACATTGTTCACTGTAGGGCACTGTTTCATTGTACCGTATTTAATGTCGGGCTGTGTTTAATTGTACATTGTTCACTGTAGGGCACTGTTTCATTGTACCGTATTTAGTGTCGCGCTGTGTTTAATTGTACATTGTTCACTTTAGGGCACTGTTTCATTGTACTGTATTTAATGTCGGGCTGTGTTTAATTTTACCTTGTTCAGTGTAGGGCACTGTTTCATTGTACCGTATTTAATGTCGGGCTGTGTTTAATTTTACATTGTTCAGTGTAGGGCACTTTTATATTTTACCGTATTTAATGTCGGGCTGTGTTTAATTGTACATTGTTCACTGTCGGGCACTGTTTATTGTCCCGTACTTAATGTCGGGCTGTGTTTAATTTTACCTTGTTCAGTGTAGGACACTGTTTCATTGTACCGTATTTAATGTCGAGCTCTGTTTAATTTTACATTGTTCACTGTAGGTCACTGCTTCATTGTACTGTATTTAATGTCGGGCTGTGTTTAATTTTGCCTTGTTTACTGTAGGTCACTGTTTCATTGCACTGTATTTAATGTCGGGCTCTGTTTAATTTTACATTGTTCACTGTAGGGCACTGTTTCATTGTACCGTATTTAGTGTCGCGCTGTGTTTAATTGTACATTGTTCACTTTAGGGCACTGTTTCATTGTACTGTATTTAATGTCGGGCTGTGTTTAATTTTACCTTGTTCAGTGTAGGGCACTGTTTCATTGTACCGTATTTAATGTCGGGCTGTGTTTAATTTTACATTGTTCAGTGTAGGGCACTGTTTCATTGTACCGTATTTAATGTCGGGCTGTGTTTAATTTTACCTTGTTCAGTGTAGGGCACTGTTTCATTTTACCGTATTTAATGTCGGGCTGTGTTTAATTGTACATTGTTCACTGTCGGGCACTGTTTCATTGTCCCGTATTTAATGTCGGGCTGTGTTTAATTTTGCCTTGTTCAGTGTAGGGCAGTGTTTCATTGTACCGTATTTAATGTCGAGCTCTGGTTAATTTTACCTTGCTCAGTGTAGGGCACTGTTTCATTTTACCGTAGTTAATGTCGGGCTGTGTTTAATTTTACATTGTTCACTGTAGGGCATTGTTTCATTGTGCTGTATTTAATGTCGGGCTCTGTTTAATTTTACCTTGTTCAGTGTAGGGCACTGTTTCATTGTACCGTATTTAATGTCGGGCTGTGTTTAATTTTACCTTGTTCAGTGTAGGGCACTGTTTCATTTTACCGTATTTAATGTCGGGCTGTGTTTAATTGTACATTGTTCACTGTCGGGCACTGTTTCATTGTCCCGTATTTAATGTCGGGCTGTGTTTAATTTTGCCTTGTTCAGTGTAGGGCAGTGTTTCATTGTACCGTATTTAATGTCGAGCTCTGTTTAATTTTACCTTGCTCAGTGTAGGGCACTGTTTCATTTTACCGTAGTTAATGTCGGGCTGTGTTTAATTTTACATTGTTCACTGTAGGGCATTGTTTCATTGTGCTGTATTTAATGTCGGGCTCTGTTTAATTTTACCTTGTTCAGTGTAGGACACTGTTTCATTGTACCGTATTTAATGTCGGGCTGTGTTTAATTTTACCTTGTTCAGTGTAGGGCACTGTTTCATTTTACCGTATTTAATGTCGGGCTGTGTTTAATTGTACATTGTTCACTGTCGGGCACTGTTTCATTGTCCCGTATTTAATGTCGGGCTGTGTTTAATTTTACCTTGTTCAGTGTAGGGCACTGTTTCATTGAACCGTATTTAATGTCGGGCTGTGTTTAATTTTACATTGTTCAGTTTCGGGCACTGTTTAACGGTACCGTATTTAATGTCGGGCTCTGTTTAATTTTACATTGGTCAGTGTAGGGCACTGTTTAACGGTACCGTATTTAATGTCGGGCTCTGTTTAATTTTACATTGGTCAGTGTAGGGCACTGTTTCATTGTACCGTATTTAATGTCGGGCTGTGTTTTATTTTACATTGTTCAGTGTAGGGCACTGATTCATTGCACCGTATTTAATGTCGGGCTCTGTTTAATTTTACAATGTTCAGTGTAGGGCACTGTTTCATTGTACCGTATTCAATGTCGGGCTGTGTTTAATTGTACATTGTTCACTGTAGGGCACTGTTTCATTGTACCGTATTTAGTGTCGGGCTGTGTTTAATTGTACATTGTTCACTGTAAGGCACTGTTTCATTGTACTGTATTTAATGTCGGGCTCTGTTTAATTTTACCTTGTTTAGTGTAGGGCACTGTTTCATTGTACCGTATTTAATGTCGGGCTGTGTTTAATTTTACCTTGCTCAGTGGAGGGCACTGTTACATTGTACTGTATTTAATGTCGTGCTCTGTTTAATTTTACATTGTTCACTGTAGGTCACTGTTTCATTGTACTGTATTTAATGTCCGGCTGTGTTTAATTTTGCATTCTTCACTGTAGGGCACTGTTTCATTGTACTGTATTTAATGTCCGGCTGTGTTTAATTTTGCATTCTTCACTGTAGGGCACTGTTTCATTGTACTGTATTTAATGTCGGGCTCTGTTTAATTTTACATTGTTCACTGTAGGGCACTGTTTCATTGTACCGTATTTAATGTCGGGCTATGTTTAATTTTACATTGTTCACTGTAGGTCACTGTTTCATTGGACTGTATTTAATGTCGGGCTGTGTTTAATTTTGCATTGTTCACTGTAGGGCACTGTTTCATTGTACCGTATTTAATGTCGGGCTGTGTTTAATTGTACATTGTTCACTTTAGGGCACTGTTTCATTGTACCGTATTTAATGTCGGGCTGTGTTTAATTTTACATTGTTCAGTGTAGGGCACTGTTTCATTGTACCGTATTTAATGTCGGGCTGTGTTTAATTTTACCTTGTTCAGTGTAGGGCACTGTTTCATTTTACCGTATTTAATGTCGGGCTGTGTTTAATTTTACCTTGTTCAGTGTAGGGCAGTGTTTCATTTTACCGTATTTAATGTCGGGCTGTGTTTAATTGTACATTGTTCACTGTAGGTCACTGTTTCATTGTACTGTATTTAATGTCGGGCTGTGTTTAATTTTGCATTCTTCACTGTAGGGCACTGTTTCATTGTACTGTATTTAATGTCGGGCTCTGTTTAATTTTACATTGTTCACTGTAGGGCACTGTTTCATTGTACCGTATTTAGTGTCGGGCTGTGTTTAATTGTACATTGTTCACTGTAGGGCACTGTTTCATTGTACTGTATTTAATGTCGGGCTGTGTTTAATTTTACCTTGTTCAGTGTAGGGCACTGTTTCATTGTACCGTATTTAATGTCGGGCTGTGTTTAATTTTACATTGTTCAGTGTAGGGCACTGTTTCATTTTACCGTATTTAATGTCGGGCTGTGTTTAATTTTACCTTGTTCAGTGTAGGGCACTGTTTCATTTTACCGTATTTAATGTCGGGCTGTGTTTAATTGTACATTGTTCACTGTCGGGCACTGTTTCATTGTCCCGTACTTAATGTCGGGCTTTGTTTAATGTTACATTGTTCAGTGTAGGGCACTGTTTCATTGTACTGTATTTAATGTCGGGCTCTGTTTAATTTTGCCTTGTTTACTGTAGGTCACTGTTTCATTGTACTGTATTTAATGTCAGGCTCTGTTTAATTTTACCTTGTTCAGTGTAGGGCACTGTTTCATTGTACCGTATTTAATGTCGAGCTCTGTATAATTTTACATTGTTCACTGTAGGGCACTGTTTCATTGTACTGTATTTAATGTCGGGCTGTGTTTAATTGTACATTGTTCACTGTCGGGCACTGTTTCATTGTCCCGTACTTAATGTCGGGCTTTGTTTAATGTTACATTGTTCAGTGTAGGGCACTGTTTCATTGTACTGTATTTAATGTCGGGCTCTGTTTAATTTTGCCTTGTTTACTGTAGGTCACTGTTTCATTGTACTGTATTTAATGTCGGGCTCTGTTTAATTTTACCTTGTTCAGTGTAGGGCAGTGTTTCATTGTACCGTATTTAATGTCGAGCTCTGTTTAATTTTACCTTGCTCAGTGTAGGGCACTGTTTCATTTTACCGTAGTTAATGTCGGGCTGTGTTTAATTTTACATTGTTCACTGTAGGGCATTGTTTTATTGTGCTGTATTTAATGTCGGGCTCTGTTTAATTTTACCTTGTTCAGTGTAGGGCACTGTTTCATTTTACCGTATTTAATGTCGGGCTGTGTTTAATTTTACATTGTTCACTGTAGGGCATTGTTTCATTGTGCTGTATTTAATGTTGGGCTCTGTTTAATTTTACCTTGTTCAGTGTAGGGTACTGTTTCATTGTACCGTATTTAATGTCGGGCTGTGTTTAATTTTACATTGTTCAGTGTAGGGCACTGTTTCACTGTACCGTATTTAATATCGGTCTCTGTTTAATTTTACATTGTTCAGTTTAGGGCACTGTTTCATTGTACCGTATTTAATGTCGGGCTGTGTTTTATTTTACATTGTTCAGTGTAGGGCACTGATTCATTGCACCGTATTTAATGTCGGGCTCTGTTTAATTTTACAATGTTCACTGTAGGGCACTGTTTCATTGTACCGTATTTAGTGTCGCGCTGTGTTTAATTGTACATTGTTCACTGTAAGGCACTGTTTCATTGTACTGTATTTAATGTCGGACTGTGTTTAATTTTACCTTGTTCAGTGTAGGGCACTGTTTCATTGTACCGTATTTAATGTCGGGCTGTGTTTAATTTTACATTGTTCAGTGTAGGGCACTGTTTCATTGTACCGTATTTAATGTCGGGCTGTGTTTAATTTTACCTTGTTCACTGTAGGGCACTGTTTCATTGTACCGTATTTAGTGTCGGGCTGTGTTTAATTGTACATTGTTCACTGTAGGGCACTGTTTCATTGTACTGTATTTAATGTCGGGCTGTGTTTAATTTTACCTTGTTCAGTGTAGGGCACTGTTTCATTGTACCGTATTTAATGTCGGGCTGTGTTTTATTTTACATTGTTCAGTGTAGGGCACTGTTTCATTGTACCGTATTTAATGCCGGGCTCTGTTTAATTGTACATTGTTCAGTGTAGGGCACTGTTTCACTGTACCGTATTTAATGTCGGGCTCTGTTTAATTTTACATTGTTCAGTGTATGGCACTGTTTCATTGTACCGTATTTAATGTCGGGCTGTGTTTTATTTTACATTGTTCAGTGTAGGGCACTGTTTCATTGTACCGTATTTAATGCCGGGCTCTGTTTAATTGTACATTGTTCACTGTAGGGCATTGTTTCATTGTACTGTATTTAATGTCGGGCTCTGTTTATTTTTACCTTGTTCACTGTCGGGCACTGTTTCATTGTCCCGTATTTAATGTCGGGCTCTGATTAATTTTACATTGTTCAGTGTAGGGCACTGTTTCATTGCACTGTATTTAGTGTTGGGCTCTGTTTAATTTTGCCTTGTTTACTGTAGGTCACTGTTTCATTGTACTGTATTTAATGTCGGGCTCTGTTAATTTTACATTGTTCACTGTAGGGCACTATTTCATTGTACTGTATTTAATGTCGGGCTCAGTTTAATTTTACATTGTTCACTGTAGGGTACTGTTTCATTGTACCGTATTTAATGTCGGGCTGTGTTTAATTGTACATTGTTCACTGTAGGGCACTGTTTCGTTGTACCGTATTTACTGTCGGGCTGTGTTTAATTGTACATTGTTCACTGTAAGGCACTGTTTCATTGTACTGTATTTAATGTCGGGCTCTGTTTAATTTTACCTTGTTCAGTGTAGGGCACTGTTTCATTGTACCGTATTTAATGTCAGGCTCTGATTAATTTTACATTGTTCAGTGTAGGGCACTGTTTCATTGCACTGTATTTAGTGTCGGGCTCTGTTTAATTTTGCCTTGTTTACTGTAGGTCACTGTTTCATTGTACTGTATTTAATGTCGGGCTCTGATAATTTTACATTGTTCACTGTAGGGGACTGTTTCATTGTACTGTATTTAATGTCGGGCTCTGTTTAATTTTACCTTGTTCGGTGTAGGGCAATGTTTCATTGTACCGTATTTAATGTCGGGCTGTGTTTAATTTTACAATGTTCAGTGTAGGGCACTGTTACATTGTACCGTATTTAATGTCGGGCTTTGTTTAATTTTACCTTGTTCACTGTCGGGCACTGTTTCATTGTCCCGTATTTAACGTCGGGCTCTGATTAATTTCACATTGTTCAGTGTAGGGCACTGTTTCGTTGCACTGTATTTAATGTCGGGCTCTGTTTAATTTTGCCTTGTTTACTGTAGGTCACTGTTTCATTGTACAGTATTTAATGTCGGGCTCTGTTAATTTTACATTGTTCACTGTAGGGCACTGTTTCATTGTGCTGTATTTAGTGTCGGGCTCGGTTTAATTTTACATTGTTCACTGTAGGTCACTGTTTCATTGTACCGTATTCAATGTCGGGCTGTGTTTAATTGTACATTGTTCACTGTAGGGCACTGTTTCGTTGTACCGTATTTACTGTCGGGCTGTGTTTAATTGTACATTGTTCACTGTAAGGCACTGTTTCATTGTACTGTATTTAATGTCGGGCTCTGTTTAATTTTACCTTGTTCAGTGTAGGGCACTGTTTCATTGTACCGTATTTAATGACGGGATTTGTTTAATTTTACCTTGTTCAGTGCAGGGCACTGTTTCATTTTACCGTTTTTAATGTCGGGCTGTGTTTAATTTTACATTGTTCACTGTCGGGCACTGTTTCATTGTACTGTATTTAATGCCGGGCTCTGTTTAATTTTACATTGTTCACTGTAGGGCACTGTTTAATTGTACCGTATTTAATGTCGGGCTGTGTTTAATTGTACATTGTTCACTATAGGGCACTGTTTCATTGTACCGTATTTAGTGTCGGGCTGTGTTTAATTGTACATTGTTCACTGTAGGGCACTGTTTCATTGTACTGTATTTAATGTCGGGCTCTGTTTAATTTTACCTTGTTCAGTGTAGGGCACTGTTTCATTGTACCGTATTTAATGTCGGGCTGTGTCTAATTTTACATTGTTCAGTGTAGGGCACTGTTTCACTGTACCGTATTTAATGTCGGGCTCTGTTTAATTTTACATTGTTCAGTGTAGGGCACTGTTTCATTGTACTGTATTTAATGTCGGGCTGTGTTTTATTTTACATGGTTCAGTGTAGGGCACTGATTCATTGTACCGTATTTAATGTCGGGCTCTGTTTAATTTTACAATGTTCAGTGTAGGGCACTGTTTCATTGTACCGTATTTAATGTCGGGCTGTGTTTAATTTTACATTGTTCACTGTAGGGCACTGTTTCATTGTATCGTATTTAATGTCGGGCTGTGTTTAATTGTACATTGTTCACTGTATGGCACTGTTTCATTGTACCGTATTTAGTGTCGGGCTGTGTTTAATTGTACATTGTTCGCTGTAGGGCACTGTTTCATTGTACTGTATTTAATGTCGGGCTGTTTTTAATTTTACCTTGTTCAGTGTAGGACACTGTTTCATTGTACCGTATTTAATGTCGGGCTGTGTTTAATTTTACATTGTTCACTGTAGGTCACTGTTTCATTGTACCGTATTTAATGTCGGGCTCTGTTTAATTTTACATTGTTCACTGTAGGGCACTGTTTCATTGTACCGTATTTAATGTCGGGCTGTGTTTAATTGTACATTGTTCACTGTAGGACACTGTTTCATTGTACTGTATTTAATGTCGAGCTCTGCTTAATTTTACATTGTTCACTGTGGGTCACTGTTTCATTGTACTGTACTTAATGTCGGGCTCTGTTTAATTTTACATTGTTCACTGTAGGGCACTGTTTCATTGTACCGTATTTAATGTCGGGCTGTGTTTAATTGTACATTATTCAGTGTAGGGCACTGTTTCATTGTACCGTATTTAATGTCGGGCTGTGTTTAATTTTACATTGTTCAGTGTAGGGCACTGTTTCATTGTACCGTATTTAATGTCGGGCTGTGTTTAATTTTACCTTGTTCAGTGTAGGGCACTGTTTCATTTTACCGTATTTAATGTCGGGCTGTGTTTAATTGTACATTGTTCACTGTAAGGCACTGTTTCATTGTACTGTATTTAATGTCGGGCTCTGTTTAATTTTACCTTGTTCAGTGTAGGGCACTGTTTCATTGTACCGTATTTAATGTCGGGCTGTGTTTAATTTTACCTTGCTCAGTGGAGGGCACTGTTACATTGTACTGTATTTAATGTCGTGCTCTGTTTAATTTTACATTGTTCACTGTAGGGCATTGTTTCATTTTACCGTATTTAATGTCGGGCTGTGTTTAATTTTACATTGTTCAGTGCCGGGCACTGTTTTACGGTACCGTATTTAGTGTCGCGCTGTGTTTCATTGTACATTGTTCACTTTAGGGCACTGTTTCATTGTACTGTATTTAATGTCGGGCTGTGTTTAATTTTACCTTGTTCAGTGTAGGGCACTGTTTCATTTTACCGTATTTAATGTCGGGCTGTGTTTAATTGTACATTGTTCACTGTAAGGCACTGTTTCATTGTACTGTATTTAATGTCGGGCTCTGTTTAATTTTACCTTGTTCAGTGTAGGGCACTGTTTCATTGTACCGTATTTAATGTCGGGCTGTGTTTAATTTTACCTTGCTCAGTGGAGGGCACTGTTACATTGTACTGTATTTAATGTCGTGCTCTGTTTAATTTTACATTGTTCACTGTAGGGCATTGTTTCATTTTACCGTATTTAATGTCGGGCTGTGTTTAATTTTACATTGTTCAGTGCCGAGCACTGTTTTACGGTACCGTATTTAATGTCGGGCTCTGTTTAATTTTACATTGTTCAGTGTAGGGCACTGTTTCATTGTACCGTATTTAATGTCGGGCTGTGTTTAATTGTACATTGTTCACTTTAGGGCACTGTTTCATTGTACCGTATTTAGTGTCGGGCTGTGTTTAATTGTACATTGTTCACTGTAGGGCACTGTTTCATTGTGCTGTATTTAATGTCGGGCTGTGTTTAATGTTACCTTGTTCAGTGTAGGGCACTGTTTCATTGTACCGTATTTAATGTCGGGCTGTGTTTAATTTTACATTGTTCAGTGTAGGGCACTGTTTCATTGTACCGTATTTAATGTCGGGCTGTGTTTAATTTGACCTTGTTCAGTGTAGGGCACTGTTTCATTTTACCGTATTTAATGTCGGGCTGTGTTTAATTGTACATTGTTCACTGTCGGGCACTGTTTCATTGTCCCGTACTTAATGTCGGGCTTTGTTTAATGTTACATTGTTCAGTGTAGGGCACTGTTTCATTGTACTGTATTTAATGTCGGGCTCTGTTTAATTTTGCCTTGTTTACTGTAGGTCACTGTTTCATTGTACTGTATTTAATGTCGGGCTCTGTTTAATTTTACCTTGTTCAGTGTAGGGCACTGTTTCATTGTCCCGTACTTAATGTCGGGCTTTGTTTAATGTTACATTGTTCAGTGTAGGGCACTGTTTCATTGTACCGTATTTAATGTCGGGCTGTGTTTAATTTTACCTTGTTCAGTGTAGGGCACTTTTATATTTTACCGTATTTAATGTCGGGCTGTGTTTAATTGTACATTGTTCACTGTCGGGCACTGTTTATTGTCCCGTACTTAATGTCGGGCTGTGTTTAATTTTACCTTGTTCAGTGTAGGACACTGTTTCATTGTACCGTATTTAATGTCGAGCTCTGTTTAATTTTACATTGTTCACTGTAGGTCACTGCTTCATTGTACTGTATTTAATGTCGGGCTGTGTTTAATTTTGCCTTTTTTACTGTAGGTCACTGTTTCATTGCACTGTATTTAATGTCGGGCTCTGTTTAATTTTACATTGTTCACTGTAGGGCACTGTTTCATTGTACCGTATTTAATGTCGGGCTGTGTTTAATTGTACATTGTTCACTGTAGGGCACTGTTTCATTGTACCGTATTTAGTGTCGCGCTGTGTTTAATTGTACATTGTTCACTTTAGGGCACTGTTTCATTGTACTGTATTTAATGTCGGGCTGTGTTTAATTTTACCTTGTTCAGTGTAGGGCACTGTTTCATTGTACCGTATTTAATGTCGGGCTGTGTTTAATTTTACATTGTTCAGTGTAGGGCACTTTTATATTTTACCGTATTTAATGTCGGGCTGTGTTTAATTGTACATTGTTCACTGTCGGGCACTGTTTATTGTCCCGTACTTAATGTCGGGCTGTGTTTAATTTTACCTTGTTCAGTGTAGGACACTGTTTCATTGTACCGTATTTAATGTCGAGCTCTGTTTAATTTTACATTGTTCACTGTAGGTCACTGCTTCATTGTACTGTATTTAATGTCGGGCTGTGTTTAATTTTGCCTTGTTTACTGTAGGTCACTGTTTCATTGCACTGTATTTAATGTCGGGCTCTGTTTAATTTTACATTGTTCACTGTAGGGCACTGTTTCATTGTACCGTATATAATGTCGGGCTGTGTTTAATTGTACATTGTTCACTGTAGGGCACTGTTTCATTGTACCGTATTTAGTGTCGCGCTGTGTTTAATTGTACATTGTTCACTTTAGGGCACTGTTTCATTGTACTGTATTTAATGTCGGGCTGTGTTTAATTTTACCTTGTTCAGTGTAGGGCACTGTTTCATTGTACCGTATTTAATGTCGGGCTGTGTTTAATTTTACATTGTTCAGTGTAGGGCACTGTTTCATTGTACCGTATTTAATGTCGGGCTGTGTTTAATTTTACCTTGTTCAGTGTAGGGCACTGTTTCATTTTACCGTATTTAATGTCGGGCTGTGTTTAATTGTACATTGTTCACTGTCGGGCACTGTTTCATTGTCCCGTATTTAATGTCGGGCTGTGTTTAATTTTACCTTGTTCAGTGTAGGGCAGTGTTTCATTGTACCGTATTTAATGTCGAGCTCTGTTTAATTTTACCTTGCTCAGTGTAGGGCACTGTTTCATTTTACCGTAGTTAATGTCGGGCTGTGTTTAATTTTACATTGTTCACTGTAGGGCATTGTTTCATTGTGCTGTATTTAATGTCGGGCTCTGTTTAATTTTACATTGTTCACTGTAGGGCATTGTTTCATTGTGCTGTATTTAATGTTGGGCTCTGTTTAATTTTACCTTGTTCAGTGTAGGGCACTGTTTCATTGAACCGTATTTAATGTCGGGCTGTGTTTAATTTTACATTGTTCAGTGTCGGGCACTGTTTAACGGTACCGTATTTAATGTCGGGCTCTGTTTAATTTTACATTGGTCAGTGTAGGGCACTGTTTAACGGTACCGTATTTAATGTCGGGCTCTGTTTAATTTTACATTGGTCAGTGTAGGGCACTGTTTCATTGTACCGTATTTAATGTCGGGCTGTGTTTTATTTTACATTGTTCAGTGTAGGGCACTGATTCATTGCACCGTATTTAATGTCGGGCTCTGTTTAATTTTACAATGTTCAGTGTAGGGCACTGTTTCATTGTACCGTATTCAATGTCGGGCTGTGTTTAATTGTACATTGTTCACTGTAGGGCACTGTTTCATTGTACCGTATTTAGTGTCGGGCTGTGTTTAATTGTACATTGTTCACTGTAAGGCACTGTTTCATTGTACTGTATTTAATGTCGGGCTCTGTTTAATTTTACCTTGTTTAGTGTAGGGCACTGTTTCATTGTACCGTATTTAATGTCGGGCTGTGTTTAATTTTACCTTGCTCAGTGGAGGGCACTGTTACATTGTACTGTATTTAATGTCGTGCTCTGTTTAATTTTACATTGTTCACTGTAGGTCACTGTTTCATTGTACTGTATTTAATGTCCGGCTGTGTTTAATTTTGCATTCTTCAGTGTAGGGCACTGTTTCATTGTACTGTATTTAATGTCGGGCTCTGTTTAATTTTACGTTGTTCACTGTAGGGCACTGTTTCATTGTACCGTATTTAGTGTCGGGCTGTGTTTAATTGTACATTGTTCACTGTCGGGCACTGTTTCATTGTCCCGTACTTAATGTCGGGCTTTGTTTAATGTTACATTGTTCAGTGTAGGGCACTGTTTCATTGTACTGTATTTAATGTCGGGCTCTGTTTAATTTTGCCTTGTTTACTGTAGGTCACTGTTTCATTGTACTGTATTTAATGTCAGGCTCTGTTTAATTTTACCTTGTTCAGTGTAGGGCACTGTTTCATTGTACCGTATTTAATGTCGAGCTCTGTATAATTTTACATTGTTCACTGTAGGGCACTGTTTCATTGTACTGTATTTAATGTCGGGCTGTGTTTAATTGTACATTGTTCACTGTCGGGCACTGTTTCATTGTCCCGTACATAATGTCGGGCTTTGTTTAATGTTACATTGTTCAGTGTAGGGCACTGTTTCATTGCACTGTATTTAATGTCGGGCTCTGTTTAATTTTGCCTTGTTTACTGTAGGTCACTGTTTCATTGTACTGTATTTAATGTCGGGTTCTGTTTAATTTTACCTTGTTCAGTGTAGGGCAGTGTTTCATTGTACCGTATTTAATGTCGGGCTGTGTTTAATTTTACATTGTTCACTGTAGGGCATTGTTTCATTGTGCTGTATTTAATGTTGGGCTCTGTTTAATTTTACCTTGTTCAGTGTAGGGTACTGTTTCATTGTACCGTATTTAATGTCGGGCTGTGTTTAATTTTACATTGTTCAGTGTAGGGCACTGTTTCACTGTACCGTATTTAATGTCGGTCTCTGTTTAATTTTACATTGTTCAGTTTAGGGCACTGTTTCATTGTACCGTATTTAATGTCGGGCTGTGTTTAATTTTACCTTGTTCAGTGTAGGGCACTGATTCATTGCACCGTATTTAATGTCGGGCTCTGTTTAATTTTACAATGTTCACTGTAGGGCACTGTTTCATTGTACCGTATTTAGTGTCGCGCTGTGTTTAATTGTACATTGTTCACTGTAAGGCACTGTTTCATTGTACTGTATTTAATGTCGGGCTGTGTTTAATTTTACCTTGTTCAGTGTAGGGCACTGTTTCATTGTACCGTATTTAATGTCGGGCTGTGTTTAATTTTACATTGTTCAGTGTAGGGCACTGTTTCATTGTACCGTATTTAATGTCGGGCTGTGTTTAATTTTACCTTGTTCACTGTAGGGCACTGTTTCATTGTACCGTATTTAGTGTCGGGCTGTGTTTAATTGTACATTGTTCACTGTAGGGCACTGTTTCATTGTACTGTATTTAATGTCGGGCTGTGTTTAATTTTACCTTGTTCAGTGTAGGGCACTGTTTCATTGTACCGTATTTAATGTCGGGCTGTGTTTAATTTTACCTTGTTCAGTGTAGGGCACTGTTTCATTTTACCGTATTTAATGTCGGGCTGTGTTTAATTGTACATTGTTCACTGTCGGGCACTGTTTCATTGTCCCGTACTTAATGTCGGGCTTTGTTTAATGTTACATTGTTCAGTGTAGGGCACTGTTTCATTGTACTGTATTTAATGTCGGGCTCTGTTTAATTTTGCCTTGTTTACTGTAGGTCACTGTTTCATTGTACTGTATTTAATGTCGGGCTCTGTTTAATTTTACCTTTTTCAGTGTAGGGCACAGTTTCATTGTACCGTATTTAATGTCGAGCTCTGTTTAATTTTACATTGTTCACTGTAGGTCACTGTTTCATTGTACTGTATTTAATGTCGGGCTGTGTTTAATTTTGCCTTGTTTACTGTAGGTCACTGTTTCATTGCACTGTAGTTAATGTCGGGCTCTGTTTAATTTTACATTGTTCACTGTAGGGCACTGTTTCATTGTACCGTATTTAGTGTCGCGCTGTGTTTAATTGTACATTGTTCACTTTAGGGCACTGTTTCATTGTACTGTATTTAATGTCGGGCTGTGTTTAATTTTACCTTGTTCAGTGTAGGGCAGTTTCATTGTACCGTATTTAATGTCGGGCTGTGTTTAATTTTACATTGTTCAGTGTCGGGCACTGTTTCATTGTACCGTATTTAATGTCGGGCTGTGTTTAATTTTACATTGTTCAGTGTAGGGCACTGTTTCATTGTACCGTATTTAATGTCGGGCTGTGTTTAATTTTACCTTGTTCAGTGTAGGGCACTGTTTCATTTTACCGTATTTAATGTCGGGCTGTGTTTAATTGTACATTGTTCACTGTCGGGCACTGTTTCATTGTCCCGTACTTAATGTCGGGCTTTGTTTAATTTTGCCTTGTTTACTGTAGGTCACTGTTTCATTGTACTGTATTTAATGTCGGGCTCTGTTTAATTTTACCTTGTTCAGTGTAGGGCAGTGTTTCATTGTACCGTATTTAATGTCGAGCTCTGTTTAATTTTACCTTGCTCAGTGTAGGGCACTGTTTCATTTTACCGTAGTTAATGTCGGGCTGTGTTTAATTTTACATTGTTCACTGTAGGGCATTGTTTCATTGTGCTGTCTTTAATGTCGGGCTCTGTTTAATTTTACCTTGTTCAGTGTAGGGCACTGTTTCATTTTACCGTATTTAATGTCGGGCTGTGTTTAATTTTACATTGTTCACTGTAGGGCATTGTTTCATTGTGCTGTATTTAATGTTGGGCTCTGTTTAATTTTACCTTGTTCAGTGTTGGGCACTGTTTCATTGAACCGTATTTAATGTCGGGCTGTGTTTAATTGTACATTGTTCACTTTAGGGCACTGTTTCATTGTCCCGTATTTAGTGTCGGGCTGTGTTTAATTGTACATTGTTCACTGTAGGGCACTGTTTCATTGTGCTGTATTTAATGTCGGGCTGTGTTTAATTTTACCTTGTTCAGTGTAGGGCACTGTTTCATTGTACCGTATTTAATGTCGGGCTGTGTTTAATTTTACCTTGTTCAGTGTAGGGCACTGTTTCATTTTACCGTATTTAATGTCGGGCTGTGTTTAATTGTACATTGTTCACTGTCGGGCACTGTTTCATTGTCCCGTACTTAATGTCGGGCTTTGTTTAATGTTACATTGTTCAGTGTAGGGCACTGTTTCATTGTACTGTATTTAATGTCGGGCTCTGTTTAATTTTGCCTTGTTTACTGTAGGTCACTGTTTCATTGTACTGTATTTAATGTCGGGCTCTGTTTAATTTTACCTTGTTCAGTGTAGGGCACTGTTTCATTGTACCGTATTTAATGTCGAGCTCTGTTTAATTTTACATTGTTCAGTGTAGGGCACTGTTTCATTGTACCGTATTTAATGTCGGGCTGTGTTTAATTGTACATTGTTCACTGTCGGGCACTGTTTCATTGTCCCGTACTTAATGTCGGGCTTTGTTTAATGTTACATTGTTAAGTGTAGGGCATGTTTCATTGTACTGTATTTAATGTCGGGCTCTGTTTAATTTTGCCTTGTTTACTGTAGGTCACTGTTTCATTGTACTGTATTTAATGTCGGGCTCTGTTTAATTTTACCTTGTTCAGTGTAGGGCAGTGTTTCATTGTACCGTATTTAATGTCGAGCTCTGTTTAATTTTACCTTGCTCAGTGTAGGGCACTGTTTCATTTTACCGTAGTTAATGTCGGGCTGTGTTTAATTTTACATTGTTCACTGTAGGGCATTGTTTCATTGTGCTGTCTTTAATGTCGGGCTCTGTTTAATTTTACCTTGTTCAGTGTAGGGCACTGTTTCATTTTACCGTATTTAATGTCGGGCTGTGTTTAATTTTACATTGTTCACTGTAGGGCATTGTTTCATTGTGCTGTATTTAATGTTGGGCTCTGTTTAATTTTACCTTGTTCAGTGTTGGGCACTGTTTCATTGAACCGTATTTAATGTCGGGCTGTGTTTAATTATACATTGTTCACTTTAGGGCACTGTTTCATTGTACCGTATTTAGTGTCGGGCTGTGTTTAATTCTACATTGTTCACTGTAGGGCACTGTTTCATTGTGCTGTATTTAATGTCGGGCTGTGTTTAATTTTACCTTGTTCAGTGTAGGGCACTGTTTCATTGTACCGTATTTAATGTCGGGCTGTGTTTAATTTTACCTTGTTCAGTGTAGGGCACTGTTTCATTTTACCGTATTTAATGTCGGGCTGTGTTTAATTGTACATTGTTCACTGTCGGGCACTGTTTCATTGTCCCGTACTTAATGTCGGGCTTTGTTTAATGTTACATTGTTCAGTGTAGGGCACTGTTTCATTGTACTGTATTTAATGTCGGGCTCTGTTTAATTTTGCCTTGTTTACTGTAGGTCACTGTTTCATTGTACTGTATTTAATGTCGGGCTCTGTTTAATTTTACCTTGTTCAGTGTAGGGCACTGTTTCATTGTACCGTATTTAATGTCGAGCTCTGTTTAATTTTACATTGTTCAGTGTAGGGCACTGTTTCATTGTACCGTATTTAATGTCGGGATGTGTTTAATTGTACATTGTTCACTGTCGGGCACTGTTTCATTGTCCCGTACTTAATGTCGGGCTTTGTTTAATGTTACATTGTTCAGTGTAGGGCACTGTTTCATTGTACTGTATTTAATGTCGGGCTCTGTTTAATTTTGCCTTGTTTACTGTAGGTCACTGTTTCATTGTACTGTATTTAATGTCGGGCTCTGTTTAATTTTACCTTGTTCAGTGTAGGGTACTGTTTCATTTTACCGTAGTTAATGTCGGGCTGTGTTTAATTTTACATTGTTCACTGTAGGGCATTGTTTCATTGTGCTGTATTTAATGTCGGGCTCTGTTTAATTTTACCTTTTTCAGTGTAGGGCACTGTTTCATTTTACCGTATTTAATGTCGGGCTGTGTTTAATTTTACATTGTTCACTGTAGGGCATTGTTTCATTGTGCTGTATTTACTGTCGGGCTGTGTTTAATTTTACATTGTTCACTGTAGGGCATTGTTTCATTGTGCTGTATTTAATGTCGGGCTCTGTTTAATTTTACCTTGTTCAGTGTAGGGCACTGTTTCATTTTACCGTATTTAATGTCGGGCTGTGTTTAATTTTACATTGTTCACTGTAGGGCATTGTTTCATTGTGCTGTATTTAATGTTGGGCTCTGTTTAATTTTACATTGTTCAGTTTAGGGCACTGTTTCATTGTACCGTATTTAATGTCGGGCTGTGTTTTATTTTACATTGTTCAGTGTAGGGCACTGATTCATTGCACCGTATTTAATGTCGGGCTCTGTTTAATTTTACAATGTTCAGTGTAGGGCACTGTTTCATTGTACCGTATTAAATGTCGGGCTGTGTTTAATTGTACATTGTTTACTGTAGGGCACTGTTTCATTGTACCGTATTTAGTGTCGCGCTGTGTTTAATTGTACATTGTTCACTGTAAGGCACTGTTTCATTGTACTGTATTTAATGTCGGGCTGTGTTTAATTTTACCTTGTTCAGTGTAGGGCACTGTTTCATTGTACCGTATTTAATGTCGGGCTGTGTTTAATTATACATTGTTCAGTGTAGGGCACTGTTTCATTGTACCGTATTTAATGTCGGGCTGTGTTTAATTTTACCTTGTTCACTGTAGGGCACTGTTTCATTGTACCGTATTTAATGTCGGGCTGTGTTTAATTGTACATTGTTCACTGTAGGGCACTGTTTCATTGTACCGTATTTAGTGTCGGGCTGTGTTTAATTTTACATTGTTCAGTGTAGGGCACTGTTTCACTGTACCGTATTTAATGTCGGTCTCTGTTTAATTTTACATTGTTCAGTTTAGGGCACTGTTTCATTGTACCGTATTTAATGTCGGGCTGTGTTTAATTTTACATTGTTCACTGTAGGGCATTGTTTCATTGTGCTGTATTTAATGTTGGGCTCTGTTTAATTTTACCTTGTTCAGTGTAGGGTACTGTTTCATTGTACCGTATTTAATGTCGGGCTGTGTTTAATTTTACATTGTTCAGTGTAGGGCACTGTTTCACTGTACCGTATTTAATGTCGGTCTCTGTTTAATTTTACATTGTTCAGTTTAGGGCACTGTTTCATTGTACCGTATTTAATGTCGGGCTGTGTTTTATTTTACATTGTTCAGTGTAGGGCACTGATTCATTGCACCGTATTTAATGTCGGGCTCTGTTTAATTTTACAATGTTCACTGTAGGGCACTGTTTCATTGTACCGTATTTAGTGTCGCGCTGTGTTTAATTGTACATTGTTCACTGTAAGGCACTGTTTCATTGTACTGTATTTAATGTCGGGCTGTGTTTAATTTTACCTTGTTCAGTGTAGGGCACTGTTTCATTGTACCGTATTTAATGTCGGGCTGTGTTTAATTTTACATTGTTCAGTGTAGGGCACTGTTTCATTGTACCGTATTTAATGTCGGGCTGTGTTTAATTTTACCTTGTTCACTGTAGGGCACTGTTTCATTGTACCGTATTTAGTGTCGGGCTGTGTTTAATTGTACATTGTTCACTGTAGGGCACTGTTTCATTGTACTGTATTTAATGTCGGGCTGTGTTTAATTTTACCTTGTTCAGTGTAGGGCACTGTTTCATTGTACCGTATTTAATGTCGGGCTGTGTTTAATTTTACCTTGTTCAGTGTAGGGCACTGTTTCATTTTACCGTATTTAATGTCGGCTGTGTTTAATTGTACATTGGTCACTGTAGGGCACTGTTTCATTGTACTGTATTTAATGTCGGGCTGTGTTTAATTTTACCTTGTTCAGTGTAGGGCACTGTTTCATTGTACCGTATTTAATGTCGGGCTGTGTTTAATTTTACCTTGTTCAGTGTAGGGCACTGTTTCATTTTACCGTATTTAATGTCGGGCTGTGTTTAATTGTACATTGTTCACTGTCGGGCACTGTTTCATTGTACCGTATTAAATGTCGGGCTGTGTTTAATTGTACATTGTTTACTGTAGGGCACTGTTTCATTGTACCGTATTTAGTGTCGCGCTGTGTTTAATTGTACATTGTTCACTGTAAGGCACTGTTTCATTGTACTGTATTTAATGTCGGGCTGTGTTTAATTTTACCTTGTTCAGTGTAGGGCACTGTTTCATTGTACCGTATTTAATGTCGGGCTGTGTTTAATTATACATTGTTCAGTGTAGGGCACTGTTTCATTGTACCGTATTTAATGTCGGGCTGTGTTTAATTTTACCTTGTTCACTGTAGGGCACTGTTTCATTGTACCGTATTTAATGTCGGGCTGTGTTTAATTGTACATTGTTCACTGTAGGGCACTGTTTCATTGTACCGTATTTAGTGTCGGGCTGTGTTTAATTTTACATTGTTCAGTGTAGGGCACTGTTTCACTGTACCGTATTTAATGTCGGTCTCTGTTTAATTTTACATTGTTCAGTTTAGGGCACTGTTTCATTGTACCGTATTTAATGTCGGGCTGTGTTTAATTTTACATTGTTCACTGTAGGGCATTGTTTCATTGTGCTGTATTTAATGTTGGGCTCTGTTTAATTTTACCTTGTTCAGTGTAGGGTACTGTTTCATTGTACCGTATTTAATGTCGGGCTGTGTTTAATTTTACATTGTTCAGTGTAGGGCACTGTTTCACTGTACCGTATTTAATGTCGGTCTCTGTTTAATTTTACATTGTTCAGTTTAGGGCACTGTTTCATTGTACCGTATTTAATGTCGGGCTGTGTTTTATTTTACATTGTTCAGTGTAGGGCACTGATTCATTGCACCGTATTTAATGTCGGGCTCTGTTTAATTTTACAATGTTCACTGTAGGGCACTGTTTCATTGTACCGTATTTAGTGTCGCGCTGTGTTTAATTGTACATTGTTCACTGTAAGGCACTGTTTCATTGTACTGTATTTAATGTCGGGCTGTGTTTAATTTTACCTTGTTCAGTGTAGGGCACTGTTTCATTGTACCGTATTTAATGTCGGGCTGTGTTTAATTTTACATTGTTCAGTGTAGGGCACTGTTTCATTGTACCGTATTTAATGTCGGGCTGTGTTTAATTTTACCTTGTTCACTGTAGGGCACTGTTTCATTGTACCGTATTTAGTGTCGGGCTGTGTTTAATTGTACATTGTTCACTGTAGGGCACTGTTTCATTGTACTGTATTTAATGTCGGGCTGTGTTTAATTTTACCTTGTTCAGTGTAGGGCACTGTTTCATTGTACCGTATTTAATGTCGGGCTGTGTTTAATTTTACCTTGTTCAGTGTAGGGCACTGTTTCATTTTACCGTATTTAATGTCGGGCTGTGTTTAATTGTACATTGGTCACTGTAGGGCACTGTTTCATTGTACTGTATTTAATGTCGGGCTGTGTTTAATTTTACCTTGTTCAGTGTAGGGCACTGTTTCATTGTACCGTATTTAATGTCGGGCTGTGTTTAATTTTACCTTGTTCAGTGTAGGGCACTGTTTCATTTTACCGTATTTAATGTCGGGCTGTGTTTAATTGTACATTGTTCACTGTCGGGCACTGTTTCATTGTCCCGTACTTAATGTCGGGCTTTGTTTAATGTTACATTGTTCAGTGTAGGGCACTGTTTCATTGTACTGTATTTAATGTCGGGCTCTGTTTAATTTTGCCTTGTTTACTGTAGGTCACTGTTTCATTGTACTGTATTTAATGTCGGGCTGTGTTTAATTTTGCCTTGTTTACTGTAGGTCACTGTTTCATTGCACTGTAGTTAATGTCGGGCTCTGTTTAATTTTACATTGTTCACTGTAGGGCACTGTTTCATTGTACCGTATTTAGTGTCGCGCTGTGTTTAATTGTACATTGTTCACTTTAGGGCACTGTTTCATTGTACTGTATTTAATGTCGGGCTGTGTTTAATTTTACCTTGTTCAGTGTAGGGCACTGTTTCATTGTACCGTATTTAATGTCGGGCTGTGTTTAATTTTACATTGTTCAGTGTAGGGCACTGTTTCATTGTACCGTATTTAATGTCGGGCTGTGTTTAATTTTACCTTGTTCAGTGTAGGGCACTGTTTCATTTTACCGTATTTAATGTCGGGCTGTGTTTAATTGTACATTGTTCACTGTCGGGCACTGTTTCATTGTCCCGTACTTAATGTCGGGCTTTGTTTAATGTTACATTGTTAAGTGTAGGGCATGTTTCATTGTACTGTATTTAATGTCGGGCTCTGTTTTATTTTGCCTTGTTTACTGTAGGTCACTGTTTCATTGTACTGTATTTAATGTCGGGCTCTGTTTAATTTTACCTTGTTCAGTGTAGGGCAGTGTTTCATTGTACCGTATTTAATGTCGAGCTCTGTTTAATATTACCTTGCTCAGTGTAGGGCACTGTTTCATTTTACCGTAGTTAATGTCGGGCTGTGTTTAATTTTACATTGTTCACTGTAGGGCATTGTTTCATTGTGCTGTCTTTAATGTCGGGCTCTGTTTAATTTTACCTTGTTCAGTGTAGGGCACTGTTTCATTTTACCGTATTTAATGTCGGGCTGTGTTTAATTTTACCTTGTTCAGTGTTGGGCACTGTTTCATTGTCCCGTATTTAATGTCGGGCTCTGTTTAATTTTACCTTGTTCACTGTAGGGCACTGTTTCATTGAACCGTATTTAATGTCGGGCTGTGTTTAATTTTACATTGTTCAGTGCCGGGCACTGTTTTACGGTACCGTATTTAATGTCGGGCTCTGTTTAATTTTACATTGTTCAGTGTAGGGCACTGTTTCATTGTACCGTATTTAATGTCGGGCTGTGTTTTATTTTACATTGTTCAGTGTAGGGCACTGATTCATTGCACCGTATTTAATGTCGGGCTCTGTTTAATTTTACAATGTTCAGTGTAGGGCACTGTTTCATTTTACCGTATTCAATGTCGGGCTGTGTTTAATTGTACATTGTTCACTGTAGGGCACTGTTTCATTGTACCGTATTTAGTGTCGGGCTGTGTTTAATTGTACATTGTTCACTGTAAGGCACTGTTTCATTGTACTGTATTTAATGTCGGGCTCTGTTTAATTTTACCTTGTTCAGTGTAGGGCACTGTTTCATTGTACCGTATTTAATGTCGGGCTGTGTTTAATTTTACCTTGCTCAGTGGAGGACACTGTTACATTGTACTGTATTTAATGTCGTGCTCTGTTTAATTTTACATTGTTCACTGTAGGGCACTGTTTCATTGTACCGTATTTAATGTCGGGCTATGTTTAATTTTACATTGTTCACTGTAGGTCACTGTTTCATTGTACTGTATTTAATGTCGGGCTGTGTTTAATTTTACATTCTTCACTGTAGGGCACTGTTTCATTGTACTGTATTTAATGTCGTGCTCTGTTTAATTTTACATTGTTCACTCTAGGGCACTGTTTCATTGTACCGTATTTAATGTCGGGCTGTGTTTAATTGTACATTGTTCACTTTAGGGCACTGTTTCATTGTACCGTATTTAGTGTCGGGCTGTGTTTAATTGTACATTGTTCACTGTAGGGCACTGTTTCATTGTGCTGTATTTAATGTCGGGCTGTGTTTAATTTTACCTTGTTCAGTGTAGGGCACTGTTTCATTGTACCGGATTTAATGTCGGTCTGTGTTTAATTTTACATTGTTCAGTGTAGGGCCCTGTTTCATTGTACCGTATTTAATGTCGGGCTGTGTTTAATTTTACATTGTTCACTGTAGGTCACTGTTTCATTGTACCGTATTTAATGTCGGGCTGTGTTTAATTTTACCTTGTTCAGTGTAGGGCACTGTGTCATTTTACCGTATTTAATGTCGGGCTGTGTTTAATTGTACATTGTTCACTGTCGGGCACTGTTTCATTGTCCCGTACTTAATGTCGGGCTTTGTTTAATGTTACATTGTTCAGTGTAGGGCACTGTTTCATTGTACTGTATTTAATGTCGGGCTCTGTTTAATTTTGCCTTGTTTACTGTAGGTCACTGTTTCATTGTACTGTATTTAATGTCGGGCTCTGTTTAATTTTACCTTGTTCAGTGTAGGGCACTGTTTCATTGTACCGTATTTAATGTCGAGCTCTGTTTAATTTTACATTGTTCAGTGTAGGGCACTGTTTCATTGTACCGTATTTAATGTCGGGCTGTGTTTAATTTTACATTGTTCAGTGTAGGGCACTGTTTCATTGTACCGTATTTAATGTCGGGCTGTGTTTAATTTTACCTTGTTCAGTGTAGGGCACTGTTTCATTTTACCGTATTTAATGTCGGGCTGTGTTTAATTGTTCATTGTTCACTGTCGGGCACTGTTTCATTGTCCCGTACTTAATGTCGGGCTTTGTTTAATGTTACATTGTTCAGTGTAGGGCACTGTTTCATTGTACTGTATTTAATGTCGGGCTCTGTTTAATTTTGCCTTGTTTACTGTAGGTCACTGTTTCATTGTACTGTATTTAATGTCGGGATCTGTTTAATTTTACCTTGTTCAGTGTAGGGCACTGTTTCATTGTACCGTATTTAATGTCGAGCTCTGTATAATTTTACATTGTTCACTGTAGGGCACTGTTTCATTGTACTGTATTTAATGTCGGGCTGTGTTTAATTGTACATTGTTCACTGTCGGGCACTGTTTCATTGTCCCGTACTTAATGTCGGGCTTTGTTTAATGTTACATTGTTCAGTGTAGGGCACTGTTTCATTGTACTGTATTTAATGTCGGGCTCTGTTTAATTTTGCCTTGTTTACTGTAGGTCACTGTTTCATTGTACTGTATTTAATGTCGGGCTCTGTTTAATTTTACCTTGTTCAGTGTAGGGCACTGTTTCATTTTACCGTAGTTAATGTCGGGCTGTGTTTAATTTTACATTGTTCACTGTAGGGCATTGTTTCATTGTGCTGTATTTAATGTCGGGCTCTGTTTAATTTTACCTTGTTCAGTGTAGGGCACTGTTTCATTTTACCGTATTTAATGTCGGGCTGTGTTTAATTTTACATTGTTCACTGTAGGGCATTGTTTCATTGTGCTGTATTTACTGTCGGGCTGTGTTTAATTTTACATTGTTCACTGTAGGGCATTGCTTCATTGTGCTGTATTTAATGTCGGGCTCTGTTTAATTTTACCTTGTTCAGTGTAGGGCACTGTTTCATTTTACCGTATTTAATGTCGGGCTGTGTTTAATTTTACATTGTTCACTGTAGGGCATTGTTTCATTGTGCTGTATTTAATGTTGGGCTCTGTTTAATTTTACCTTGTTCAGTGTAGGGCACTGTTTCATTGTACCGTATTTAATGTCGGGCTGTGTTTAATTTTACATTGTTCAGTGTAGGGCACTGTTTCACTGTACCGTATTTAATGTCGGTCTCTGTTTAATTTTACATTGTTCAGTTTAGGGCACTGTTTCATTGTACCGTATTTAATGTCGGGCTGTGTTTTATTTTACATTGTTCAGTGTAGGGCACTGATTCATTGCACCGTATTTAATGTCGGGCTCTGTTTAATTTTACAATGTTCAGTGTAGGGCACTGTTTCATTGTACCGTATTAAATGTCGGGCTGTGTTTAATTGTACATTGTTTACTGTAGGGCACTGTTTCATTGTACCGTATTTAGTGTCGCGCTGTGTTTAATTGTACATTGTTCACTGTAAGGCACTGTTCCATTGTACTGTATTTAATGTCGGGCTGTGTTTAATTTTACCTTGTTCAGTGTAGGGCACTGTTTCATTGTACCGTATTTAATGTCGGGCTGTGTTTAATTATACATTGTTCAGTGTAGGGCACTGTTTCATTGTACCGTATTTAATGTCGGGCTGTGTTTAATTTTACCTTGTTCACTGTAGGGCACTGTTTCATTGTACCGTATTTAATGTCGGGCTGTGTTTAATTGTACATTGTTCACTGTAGGGCACTGTTTCATTGTACCGTATTTAGTGTCGGGCTGTGTTTAATTTTACATTGTTCAGTGTAGGGCACTGTTTCACTGTACCGTATTTAATGTCGGTCTCTGTTTAATTTTACATTGTTCAATTTAGGGCACTGTTTCATTGTACCGTATTTAATGTCGGACTGTGTTTTATTTTACATTGTTCAGTGTAGGGCACTGATTCATTGCACCGTATTTAATGTCGGGCTCTGTTTAATTTTACAATGTTCAGTGTAGGGCACTGTTTCATTGTACCGTATTCAATGTCGGGCTGTGTTTAATTGTACATTGTTTACTGTAGGGCACTGTTTCATTGTACCGTATTTAGTGTCGCGCTGTGTTTAATTGTACATTGTTCACTGTAAGGCACTGTTTCATTGTACTGTATTTAATGTCGGGCTGTGTTTAATTTTACCTTGTTCAGTGTTGGGCACTGTTTCATTGTACCGTATTTAATGTCGGGCTGTGTTTAATTATACATTGTTCAGTGTAGGGCACTGTTTCATTGTACCGTATTTAATGTCGGGCTGTGTTTAATTTTACCTTGTTCACTGTAGGGCACTGTTTCATTGTACCGTATTTAATGTCGGGCTGTGTTTAATTGTACATTGTTCACTGTAGGGCACTGTTTCATTGTACCGTATTTAGTGTCGGGCTGTGTTTAATTGTACATTGTTCACTGTAGGGCACTGTTTCATTGTACTGTATTTAATGTCGGGCTGTGTTTAATTTTACCTTGTTCAGTGTAGGGCACTGTTTCATTGTACCGTATTTAATGTCGGGCTGTGTTTAATTTTACCTTGTTCAGTGTAGGGCACTGTTTCATTTTACCGTATTTAATGTCGGGCTGTGTTTAATTGTACATTGTTCACTGTAGGGCACTGTTTCATTGTACTGTATTTAATGTCGGGCTGTGTTTAATTTTACCTTGTTCAGTGTAGGGCACTGTTTCATTGTACCGTATTTAATGTCGGGCTGTGTTTAATTTTACCTTGTTCAGTGTAGGGCACTGTTTCATTTTACCGTATTTAATGTCGGGCTGTGTTTAATTGTACATTGTTCACTGTCGGGCACTGTTTCATTGTCCCGTACTTAATGTCGGGCTTTGTTTAATGTTACATTGTTCAGTGTAGGGCACTGTTTCATTGTACTGTATTTAATGTCGGGCTCTGTTTAATTTTGCCTTGTTTACTGTAGGTCACTGTTTCATTGTACTGTATTTAATGTCGGGCTCTGTTTAATTTTACCTTGTTCAGTGTAGGGCACTGTTTCATTGTACCGTATTTAATGTCGAGCTCTGTTTAATTTTACATTGTTCACTGTAGGGCACTGTTTCATTGTACCGTATTTAGTGTCGCGCTGTGTTTAATTGTACATTGTTCACTTTAGGGCACTGTTTCATTGTACCGTATTTAATGTCGGGCTGTGTTTAATTTTACATTGTTCAGTGTAGGGCACTGTTTCATTGTACCGTATTTAATGTCGGGCTGTGTTTAATTTTACATTGTTCAGTGTAGGGCACTGTTTCATTGTACCTTATTTAATGTCGGGCTGTGTTTAATTTTACCTTGTTCAGTGTAGGGCACTGTTTCATTTTACCGTATTTAATGTCGGGCTGTGTTTAATTGTACATTGTTCACTGTCGGGCACTGTTTCATTGTCCCGTACTTAATGTCTGGCTTTGTTTAATGTTACATTGTTAAGTGTAGGGCATGTTTCATTGTACTGTATTTAATGTCGGGCTCTGTTTAATTTTGCCTTGTTTACTGTAGGTCACTGTTTCATTGTACTGTATTTAATGTCGGGCTCTGTTTAATTTTACCTTGTTCAGTGTAGGGCAGTGTTTCATTGTACCGTGTTTAATGTCGAGCTCTGTTTAATTTTACCTTGCTCAGTGTAGGGCACTGTTTCATTTTACCGTAGTTAATGTCGGGCTGTGTTTAATTTTACATTGTTCACTGTAGGGCATTGTTTCATTGTGCTGTCTTTAATGTCGGGCTCTGTTTAATTTTACCTTGTTCAGTGTAGGGCACTGTTTCATTTTACCGTATTTAATGTCGGGCTGTGTTTAATTTTACCTTGTTCAGTGTAGGGCACTGTTTCATTTTACCGTATTTAATGTCGGGCTGTGTTTAATTGTACATTGTTCACTGTCGGGCATTGTTTCATTGTCCCGTACTTAATGTCGGGCTTTGTTTAATGTTACATTGTTCAGTGTAGGGCACTGTTTCATTGTACTGTATTTAATGTCGGGCTCTGTTTAATTTTGCCTTGTTTACTGTAGGTCACTGTTTCATTGTACTGTATTTAATGTCGGGCTCTGTTTAATTTTACCTTGTTCAGTGTAGGGCACTGTTTCATTGTACCGTATTTAATGTCGAGCTCTGTTTAATTTTACATTGTTCACTGTAGGTCACTGTTTCATTGTACTGTATTTAATGTCGGGCTGTGTTTAATTTTGCCTTGTTTACTGTAGGTCACTGTTTCATTGCACTGTATTTAATGTCGGGCTCTGTTTAATTTTACATTGTTCACTGTAGGGCACTGTTTCATTGTACCGTATTTAGTGTCGCGCTGTGTTTAATTGTACATTGTTCACTTTAGGGCACTGTTTCATTGTACCGTATTTAATGTCGGGCTGTGTTTAATTTTACATTGTTCAGTGTAGGGCACTGTTTCATTGTACCGTATTTAATGTCGGGCTGTGTTTAATTTTACATTGTTCAGTGTAGGGCACTGTTTCATTGTACCGTATTTAATGTCGGGCTGTGTTTAATTTTACCTTGTTCAGTGTAGGGCACTGTTTCATTTTACCGTATTTAATGTCGACTGTGTTTAATTGTACATTGTTCACTGTCGGGCACTGTTTCATTGTCCCGTACTTAATGTCTGGCTTTGTTTAATGTTACATTGTTAAGTGTAGGGCATGTTTCATTGTACTGTATTTAATATCGGGCTCTGTTTAATTTTGCCTTGTTTACTGTAGGTCACTGTTTCATTGTACTGTATTTAATGTCGGGCTCTGTTTAATTTTACCTTGTTCAGTGTAGGGCAGTGTTTCATTGTACCGTGTTTAATGTCGAGCTCTGTTTAATTTTACCTTGCTCAGTGTAGGGCACTGTTTCATTTTACCGTAGTTAATGTCGGGCTGTGTTTAATTTTACATTGTTCACTGTAGGGATTTGTTTCATTGTGCTGTCTTTAATGTCGGGCTCTGTTTAATTTTACCTTGTTCAGTGTAGGGCACTGTTTCATTTTACCGTATTTAATGTCGGGCTGTGTTTAATTTTACCTTGTTCAGTGTAGGGCACTGTTTCATTTTACCGTATTTAATGTCGGGCTGTGTTTAATTGTACATTGTTCACTGTCGGGCATTGTTTCATTGTCCCGTACTTAATGTCGGGCTTTGTTTAATGTTACATTGTTCAGTGTAGGGCACTGTTTCATTGTACTGTATTTAATGTCGGGCTCTGTTTAATTTTGCCTTGTTTACTGTAGGTCACTGTTTCATTGTACTGTATTTAATGTCGGGCTCTGTTTAATTTTACCTTGTTCAGTGTAGGGCACTGTTTCATTGTACCGTATTTAATGTCGAGCTCTGTTTAATTTTACATTGTTCACTGTAGGTCACTGTTTCATTGTACTGTATTTAATGTCGGGCTGTGTTTAATTTTGCCTTGTTTACTGTAGGTCACTGTTTCATTGCACTGTATTTAATGTCGGGCTCTGTTTAATTTTACATTGTTCACTGTAGGGCACTGTTTCATTGTACCGTATTTAGTGTCGCGCTGTGTTTAATTGTACATTGTTCACTTTAGGGCACTGTTTCATTGTACCGTATTTAATGTCGGGCTGTGTTTAATTTTACATTGTTCAGTGTAGGGCACTGTTTCATTGTACCGTATTTAATGTCGGGCTGTGTTTAATTTTACATTGTTCAGTGTAGGGCACTGTTTCATTGTACCGTATTTAATGTCGGGCTGTGTTTAATTTTACCTTGTTCAGTGTAGGGCACTGTTTCATTTTACCGTATTTAATGTCGGGCTGTGTTTAATTGTACATTGTTCACTGTCGGGCACTGTTTCATTGTCCCGTACTTAATGTCTGGCTTTGTTTAATGTTACATTGTTAAGTGTAGGGCATGTTTCATTGTACTGTATTTAATATCGGGCTCTGTTTAATTTTGCCTTGTTTACTGTAGGTCACTGTTTCATTGTACTGTATTTAATGTCGGGCTCTGTTTAATTTTACCTTGTTCAGTGTAGGGCAGTGTTTCATTGTACCGTGTTTAATGTCGAGCTCTGTTTAATTTTACCTTGCTCAGTGTAGGGCACTGTTTCATTTTACCGTATTTAATGTCGGGCTGTGTTTAATTTTACATTGTTCACTGTAGGGCACTGTTTCATTGTACCGTATTTAATGTCGGGCTGTGTTTAATTTTACATTGTTCAGTGTAGGGCACTGTTTCATTGTACCGTATTTAATGTCGGGCTGTGTTTAATTTTACCTTGTTCAGTGTAGGGCACTGTTTCATTTTACCGTATTTAATGTCGGGCTGTGTTTAATTTTACATTGTTCAGTGTAGGGCACTGTTTCATTGTACCGTATTTAATGTCGGGCTGTGTTTAATTTTACCTTGTTCAGTGTAGGGCACTGTTTCATTTTACCGTATTTAATGTCGGGCTGTGTTTAATTGTACATTGTTCACTGTCGGGCACTGTTTCATTGTCCCGTACTTAATGTCGGGCTTTGTTTAATGTTACATTGTTCAGTGTAGGGCACTGTTTCATTGTACTGTATTTAATGTCGGGCTCTGTTTAATTTTGCCTTGTTTACTGTAGGTCACTGTTTCATTGTACTGTATTTAATGTCGGGCTCTGTTTAATTTTACCTTGTTCAGTGTAGGGCACTGTTTCATTGTACCGTATTTAATGTCGAGCTCTGTATAATTTTACATTGTTCACTGTAGGGCACTGTTTCATTGTACTGTATTTAATGTCGGGCTGTGTTTAATTGTACATTGTTCACTGTCGGGCACTGTTTCATTGTCCCGTACTTAATGTCGGGCTTTGTTTAATGTTACATTGTTCAGTGTAGGGCACTGTTTCATTGTACTGTATTTAATGTCGGGCTCTGTTTAATTTTGCCTTGTTTACTGTAGGTCACTGTTTCATTGTACTGTATTTAATGTCGGGCTCTGTTTAATTTTACCCTGTTCAGTGTAGGGCACTGTTTCATTGTACCGTATTTAATGTCGAGCTCTGTTTAATTTTACCTTGCTCAGTGTAGGGCACTGTTTCATTTTACCGTAGTTAATGTCGGGCTGTGTTTAATTTTACATTGTTCACTGTAGGGCATTGTTTCATTGTGCTGTATTTAATGTCGGGCTCTGTTTAATTTTACCTTGTTCAGTGTAGGGCACTGTTTCATTTTACCGAATTTAATGTCGGGCTGTGTTTAATTTTACCTTGTTTACTGTAGGGCACTGATTCATTGCACCGTATTTAATTTCGGGCTCTGTTTAATTTTACAATGTTCAGTGTAGGGCACTGTTTCATTGTACCGTATTCAATGTCGGGCTGTGTTTAATTGTACATTGTTCACTGTAAGGCACTGTTTCATTGTACCGTATTTAGTGTCGCGCTGTGTTTAATTGTACATTGTTCACTGTAAGGCACTGTTTCATTGTACTGTATTTAATGTCGGGCTGTGTTTAATTTTACCTTGTTCAGTGTAGGGCACTGTTTCATTGTACCGTATTTAATGTCGGGCTGTGTTTAATTTTACCTTGTTCAGTGTAGGACACTGTTTCATTGTACCGTATTTAATGTCGGGCTGTGTTTAATTTTACCTTGTTCAGTGTAGGGCACTGTTTCATTTTACCGTATTTAATCTCGGGCTGTGTTTAATTGTACATTGTTCACTGTAGGGCACTGTTTCATTGTACTGTATTTAATGTCGGGCTGTGTTTAATTTTACCTTGTTCAGTGTAGGGCACTGTTTCATTGTACTGTATTTAATGTCGGGCTCTGTTTAATTTTGCCTTGTTTACTGTAGGTCACTGTTTCATTGTACTGTATTTAATGTCGGGCTCTGTTTAATTTTACCTTGTTCAGTGTAGGGCACTGTTTCATTGTACCGCATTTAATGTCGAGCTCTGTTTAATTTTACATTGTTCACTGTAGGTCACTGTTTCATTGTACTGTATTTAATGTCGGGCTGTGTTTAATTTTGCCTTGTTTACTGTAGGTCACTGTTTCATTGCACTGTATTTAATGTCGGGCTCTGTTTAATTTTACATTGTTCACTGTAGGGCACTGTTTCATTGTACCGTATTTAGTGTCGCCCTGTGTTTAATTGTACATTGTTCACTTTAGGGCACTGATTCATTGTACTGTATTTAATGTCGGGCTGTGTTTAATTTTACCTTGTTCAGTGTAGGGCACTGTTTCATTGTACCGTATTTAATGTCGGGCTGTGTTTAATTTTACATTGTTCAGTGTAGGGCACTGTTTCATTGTACCGTATTTAATGTCGGGCTGTGTTTAATTTTACATTGTTCAGTGTAGGGCACTGTTTCATTGTACCGTATTTAATGTCGGGCTGTGTTTAATTTTACCTTGTTCAGTGTAGGGCACTGTTTCATTTCACCGTATTTAATGTCGGGCTGTGTTTAATTGTACATTGTTCACTGTCGGGCACTGTTTCATTGTCCCGTACTTAATGTCGGGCTTTGTTTAATGTTACATTGTTAAGTGTAGGGCATGTTTCATTGTACTGTATTTAATGTCGGGCTCTGGTTAATTTTACATTGTTCACTGTAGGGCACTGTTTCATTGTACCGTATTTAATGTCGGGCTGTGTTTAATTGTACACTGTTCACTTTAGGGCACTGTTTCATTGTACTGTATTTAATGTCGGGCTGTGTTTAATTTTACCTTGTTCAGTGTAGGGCACTGTTTCATTGTACCGTATTTAATGTCGGGCTGTGTTTAATTTTACATTGTTCAGTGTAGGGCACTGTTTCATTGTACCGTATTTAATGTCGGGCTGTGTTTAATTTTACCTTGTTCAGTGTAGGGCACTTTTATATTTTACCGTATTTAATGTCGGGCTGTGTTTAATTGTACATTGTTCACTGTCGGGCACTGTTTCATTGTCCCGTACTTAATGTCGGGCTCTGTTTAATTTTACATTGTTCACTGTAGGGCACTGTTTCATTGTACCGTATTTAGTGTCGCCCTGTGTTTAATTGTACATTGTTCACTTTAGGGCACTGTTTCATTGTACAGTATTTAATGTCGGGCTGTGTTTAATTTTACCTTGTTCAGTGTAGGGCACTGTTTCATTGTACCGTATTTAATGTCGGGCTGTGTTTAATTTTACATTGTTCAGTGTAGGGCACTGTTACATTGTACCGTATTTAATGTCGGGCTGTGTTTAATTTTACATTGTTCAGTGTAGGGCACTGTTTCATTGTACCGTATTTAATGTCGGGCTGTGTTTAATTTTACCTTGTTCAGTGTAGGGCACTGTTTCATTTTACCGTATTTAATGTCGGGCTGTGTTTAATTGTACATTGTTCACTGTCGGGCACTGTTTCATTGTCCCGTATTTAATGTCGGGCTGTGTTTAATTTTACCTTGTTCAGTGTAGGGCACTGTTTCATTTTACCGTATTTAATGTCGGGCTGTGTTTAATTGTACATTGTTCACTGTCGGGCACTGTTTCATTGTCCCGTACTTAATGTCGGGCTTTGTTTAATGTTACATTGTTCAGTGTAGGGCACTGTTTCATTGTACTGTATTTAATGTCGGGCTCTGTTTAATTTTGCCTTGTTTACTGTAGGTCACTGTTTCATTGTACTGTATTTAATGTCGGGCTCTGTTTAATTTTACCTTGTTCAGTGTAGGGCACTGTTTCATTGTACCGTATTTAATGTCGAGCTCTGTATAATTTTACATTGTTCACTGTAGGGCACTGTTTCATTGTACTGTATTTAATGTCGGGCTGTGTTTAATTGTACATTGTTCACTGTCGGGCACTGTTTCATTGTCCCGTACTTAATGTCGGGCTTTGTTTAATGTTACATTGTTCAGTGTAGGGCACTGTTTCATTGTACTGTATTTAATGTCGGGCTCTGTTTAATTTTGCCTTGTTTACTGTAGGTCACTGTTTCATTGTACTGTATTTAATGTCGGGCTCTGTTTAATTTTACCTTGTTCAGTGTAGGGCACTGTTTCATTGTACCGTATTTAATGTCGAGCTCTGTTTAATTTTACCTTGCTCAGTGTAGGGCACTGTTTCATTTTACCGTAGTTAATGTCGGGCTGTGTTTAATTTTACATTGTTCACTGTAGGGCATTGTTTCATTGTGCTGTATTTAATGTCGGGCTCTGTTTAATTTTACCTTGTTCAGTGTAGGGCACTGTTTCATTTTACCGAATTTAATGTCGGGCTGTGTTTAATTTTACCTTGTTTACTGTAGGGCACTGATTCATTGCACCGTATTTAATTTCGGGCTCTGTTTAATTTTACAATGTTCAGTGTAGGGCACTGTTTCATTGTACCGTATTCAATGTCGGGCTGTGTTTAATTGTACATTGTTCACTGTAAGGCACTGTTTCATTGTACCGTATTTAGTGTCGCGCTGTGTTTAATTGTACATTGTTCACTGTAAGGCACTGTTTCATTGTACTGTATTTAATGTCGGGCTGTGTTTAATTTTACCTTGTTCAGTGTAGGGCACTGTTTCATTGTACCGTATTTAATGTCGGGCTGTGTTTAATTTTACCTTGTTCAGTGTAGGACACTGTTTCATTGTACCGTATTTAATGTCGGGCTGTGTTTAATTTTACCTTGTTCAGTGTAGGGCACTGTTTCATTTTACCGTATTTAATCTCGGGCTGTGTTTAATTGTACATTGTTCACTGTAGGGCACTGTTTCATTGTACTGTATTTAATGTCGGGCTGTGTTTAATTTTACCTTGTTCAGTGTAGGGCACTGTTTCATTGTACTGTATTTAATGTCGGGCTCTGTTTAATTTTGCCTTGTTTACTGTAGGTCACTGTTTCATTGTACTGTATTTAATGTCGGGCTCTGTTTAATTTTACCTTGTTCAGTGTAGGGCACTGTTTCATTGTACCGCATTTAATGTCGAGCTCTGTTTAATTTTACATTGTTCACTGTAGGTCACTGTTTCATTGTACTGTATTTAATGTCGGGCTGTGTTTAATTTTGCCTTGTTTACTGTAGGTCACTGTTTCATTGCACTGTATTTAATGTCGGGCTCTGTTTAATTTTACATTGTTCACTGTAGGGCACTGTTTCATTGTACCGTATTTAGTGTCGCCCTGTGTTTAATTGTACATTGTTCACTTTAGGGCACTGTTTCATTGTACTGTATTTAATGTCGGGCTGTGTTTAATTTTACCTTGTTCAGTGTAGGGCACTGTTTCATTGTACCGTATTTAATGTCGGGCTGTGTTTAATTTTACATTGTTCAGTGTAGGGCACTGTTTCATTGTACCGTATTTAATGTCGGGCTGTGTTTAATTTTACATTGTTCAGTGTAGGGCACTGTTTCATTGTACCGTATTTAATGTCGGGCTGTGTTTAATTTTACCTTGTTCAGTGTAGGGCACTGTTTCATTTCACCGTATTTAATGTCGGGCTGTGTTTAATTGTACATTGTTCACTGTCGGGCACTGTTTCATTGTCCCGTACTTAATGTCGGGCTTTGTTTAATGTTACATTGTTAAGTGTAGGGCATGTTTCATTGTACTGTATTTAATGTCGGGCTCTGGTTAATTTTACATTGTTCACTGTAGGGCACTGTTTCATTGTACCGTATTTAATGTCGGGCTGTGTTTAATTGTACACTGTTCACTTTAGGGCACTGTTTCATTGTACTGTATTTAATGTCGGGCTGTGTTTAATTTTACCTTGTTCAGTGTAGGGCACTGTTTCATTGTACCGTATTTAATGTCGGGCTGTGTTTAATTTTACATTGTTCAGTGTAGGGCACTGTTTCATTGTACCGTATTTAATGTCGGGCTGTGTTTAATTTTACCTTGTTCAGTGTAGGGCACTTTTATATTTTACCGTATTTAATGTCGGGCTGTGTTTAATTGTACATTGTTCACTGTCGGGCACTGTTTCATTGTCCCGTACTTAATGTCGGGCTCTGTTTAATTTTACATTGTTCACTGTAGGGCACTGTTTCATTGTACCGTATTTAGTGTCGCCCTGTGTTTAATTGTACATTGTTCACTTTAGGGCACTGTTTCATTGTACAGTATTTAATGTCGGGCTGTGTTTAATTTTACCTTGTTCAGTGTAGGGCACTGTTTCATTGTACCGTATTTAATGTCGGGCTGTGTTTAATTTTACATTGTTCAGTGTAGGGCACTGTTACATTGTACCGTATTTAATGTCGGGCTGTGTTTAATTTTACATTGTTCAGTGTAGGGCACTGTTTCATTGTACCGTATTTAATGTCGGGCTGTGTTTAATTTTACCTTGTTCAGTGTAGGGCACTGTTTCATTTTACCGTATTTAATGTCGGGCTGTGTTTAATTGTACATTGTTCACTGTCGGGCACTGTTTCATTGTCCCGTACTTAATGTCGGGCTTTGTTTAATGTTACATTGTTCAGTGTAGGGCACTGTTTCATTGTACTGTATTTAATGTCGGGCTCTGTTTAATTTTGCCTTGTTTACTGTAGGTCACTGTTTCATTGTACTGTATTTAATGTCGGGCTGTGTTTAATTGTACATTGTTCACTGTCGGGCACTGTTTCATTGTCCCGTACTTAATGTCGGGCTTTGTTTAATGTTACATTGTTAAGTGTAGGGCATGTTTCATTGTACTGTATTTAATGTCGGGCTCTGTTTAATTTTGCCTTGTTTACTGTAGGTCACTGTTTCATTGTACTGTATTTAATGTCGGGCTCTGTTTAATTTTACATTGTTCACTGTAGGGCATTGTTTCATTGTGCTGTATTTAATGTTGGGCTCTGTTTAATTTTACCTTGTTCAGTGTAGGGCACTGTTTCATTGAACCGTATTTAATGTCGGGCTGCGTTTAATTTTACATTGTTCAGTGCCGGGTACTGTTTTACGGTACCGTATTTAATGTCGGGCTCTGTTTAATTTTACATTGTTCAGTGTAGGGCACTGTTTCATTGTACCGTATTTAATGTCGGGCTGTGTTTTATTTTACATTTTTCAGTGTAGGGCACTGATTCATTGCACCGTATTTAATGTCGGGCTCTGTTTAATTTTACAATGTTCAGTGTAGGGCACTGTTTCATTTTACCGTATTCAATGTCGGGCTGTGTTTAATTGTACATTGTTCACTGTAGGGCACTGTTTCATTGTACCGTATTTAGTGTCGGGCTGTGTTTAATTGTAAATTGTTCACTGTAAGGCACTGTTTCATTGTACTGTATTTAATGTCGGGCTCTGTTTAATTTTACCTTGTTCAGTGTAGGGCACGGTTTCATTGTACCGTATTTAATGTCGGGCTGTGTTTAATTTTACCTTGCTCAGTGGAGGACACTGTTACATTGTACTGTATTTAATATCGTGCTCTGTTTAATTTTACATTGTTCACTGTAGGGCACTGTTTCATTGTACCGTATTTAATGTCGGGCTATGTTTAATTTTACATTGTTCACTGTAGGTCACTGTTTCATTGTACTGTATTTAATGTCGGGCTGTGTTTAATTTTACATTCTTCACTGTAGGGCACTGTTTCATTGTACTGTATTTAATGTCGGGCTCTGTTTAATTTTACATTGTTCACTGTAGGGCACTGTTTCATTGTACCGTATTTAATGTCGGGCTGTGTTTAATTGTACATTGTTCAGTGTAGGGCACTGTTTCATTGTCCCGTACTTAATGTCGGGCTCTGTTTAATTTTACATTGTTCACTGTAGGGCACTGTTTCATTGTACCGTATTTAGTGTCGCCCTGTGTTTAATTGTACATTGTTCACTTTAGGGCACTGTTTCATTGTACAGTATTTAATGTCGGGCTGTGTTTAATTTTACCTTGTTCAGTGTAGGGCACTGTTTCATTGTACCGTATTTAATGTCGGGCTGTGTTTAATTTTACATTGTTCAGTGTAGGGCACTGTTACATTGTACCGTATTTAATGTCGGGCTGTGTTTAATTTTACATTGTTCAGTGTAGGGCACTGTTTCATTGTACCGTATTTAATGTCGGGCTGTGTTTAATTTTACCTTGTTCAGTGTAGGGCACTGTTTCATTTTACCGTATTTAATGTCGGGCTGTGTTTAATTGTACATTGTTCACTGTCGGGCACTGTTTCATTGTCCCGTACTTAATGTCGGGCTTTGTTTAATGTTACATTGTTCAGTGTAGGGCACTGTTTCATTGTACTGTATTTAATGTCGGGCTCTGTTTAATTTTGCCTTGTTTACTGTAGGTCACTGTTTCATTGTACTGTATTTAATGTCGGGCTGTGTTTAATTGTACATTGTTCACTGTCGGGCACTGTTTCATTGTCCCGTACTTAATGTCGGGCTTTGTTTAATGTTACATTGTTAAGTGTAGGGCATGTTTCATTGTACTGTATTTAATGTCGGGCTCTGTTTAATTTTGCCTTGTTTACTGTAGGTCACTGTTTCATTGTACTGTATTTAATGTCGGGCTCTGTTTAATTTTACATTGTTCACTGTAGGGCATTGTTTCATTGTGCTGTATTTAATGTTGGGCTCTGTTTAATTTTACCTTGTTCAGTGTAGGGCACTGTTTCATTGAACCGTATTTAATGTCGGGCTGCGTTTAATTTTACATTGTTCAGTGCCGGGTACTGTTTTACGGTACCGTATTTAATGTCGGGCTCTGTTTAATTTTACATTGTTCAGTGTAGGGCACTGTTTCATTGTACCGTATTTAATGTCGGGCTGTGTTTTATTTTACATTTTTCAGTGTAGGGCACTGATTCATTGCACCGTATTTAATGTCGGGCTCTGTTTAATTTTACAATGTTCAGTGTAGGGCACTGTTTCATTTTACCGTATTCAATGTCGGGCTGTGTTTAATTGTACATTGTTCACTGTAGGGCACTGTTTCATTGTACCGTATTTAGTGTCGGGCTGTGTTTAATTGTAAATTGTTCACTGTAAGGCACTGTTTCATTGTACTGTATTTAATGTCGGGCTCTGTTTAATTTTACCTTGTTCAGTGTAGGGCACGGTTTCATTGTACCGTATTTAATGTCGGGCTGTGTTTAATTTTACCTTGCTCAGTGGAGGACACTGTTACATTGTACTGTATTTAATATCGTGCTCTGTTTAATTTTACATTGTTCACTGTAGGGCACTGTTTCATTGTACCGTATTTAATGTCGGGCTATGTTTAATTTTACATTGTTCACTGTAGGTCACTGTTTCATTGTACTGTATTTAATGTCGGGCTGTGTTTAATTTTACATTCTTCACTGTAGGGCACTGTTTCATTGTACTGTATTTAATGTCGGGCTCTGTTTAATTTTACATTGTTCACTGTAGGGCACTGTTTCATTGTACCGTATTTAATGTCGGGCTGTGTTTAATTGTACATTGTTCAGTGTAGGGCACTGTTTCATTGTACTGTATTTAATGTCGGGCTCTGTTTAATTTTGCCTTGTTTACTGGAGGTCACTGTTTCATTGTACTGTATTTAATGTCGGGCTCTGTTTAATTTTACCTTGTTCAGTGTAGGGCACTGTTTCATTGTACCGTATTTAATGTCGAGCTCTGTTTAATTTTACATTGTTCACTGTAGGGCACTGTTTCATTGTACCGTATTTAATGTCGGGCTGTGTTTAATTGTACATTGTTCACTGTAGGGCACTGTTTCATTGTACCGTATTTAGTGTCGCGCTGTGTTTAATTGTACATTGTTCACTTTAGGGCACTGTTTCATTGTACTGTATTTAATGTCGGGCTGTGTTTAATTTTACCTTGTTCAGTGTAGGGCACTGTTTCATTGTACCGTATTTAATGTCGGGCGGTGTTTAATTTTACATTGTTCAGTGTAGGGCACTGTTTCATTGTACCGTATTTAATGTCGGGCTGTGTTTAATTTTACCTTGTTCAGTGTAGGGCACTTTTATATTTTACCGTATTTAATGTCGGGCTGTGTTTAATTGTACATTGTTCACTGTCGGGCACTGTTTCATTGTCCCGTACTTAATGTCGGGCTTTGTTTAATGTTACATTGTCCAGTGTAGGGCACTGTTTCATTGTACTGTATTTAATGTCGGGCTCTGTTTAATTTTGCCTTGTTTACTGTAGGTCACTGTTTCATTGTACTGTATTTAATGTCGGGCTCTGTTTAATTTTACCTTGTTCAGTGTAGGGCACTGTTTCATTGTACCGTATTTAATGTCGAGCTCTGTTTAATTTTACCTTGCTCAGTGTAGGGCACTGTTTCATTTTACCGTAGTTAATGTCGGGCTGTGTTTAATTTTACATTGTTCACTGTAGGGCATTGTTTCATTGTGCTGTATTTAATGTCGGGCTCTGTTTAATTTTACCTTGTTCAGTGTAGGGCACTGTTTCATTTTACCGTATTTAATGTCGGGCTGTGTTTAATTTTACATTGTTCACTGTAGGGCATTGTTTCATTGTGCTGTATTTAATGTTGGGCTCTGTTTAATTTTACCTTGTTCAGTGTAGGGCACTGTTTCATTGTACCGTATTTAATGTCGGGCTGTGTTTAATTTTACATTGTTCACTGTAGGGCACTGTTTCATTGTACCGTATTTAATGTCGGGCTGTGTTTAATTGTACATTGTTCACTGTAGGGCACTGTTTCATTGTACCGTATTTAGTGTCGCGCTGTGTTTAATTGTACATTGTTCACTTTAGGGCACTGTTTCATTGTACTGTATTTAATGTCGGGCTGTGTTTAATTTTACCTTGTTCAGTGTAGGGCACTGTTTCATTGTACCGTATTTAATGTCGGGCGGTGTTTAATTGTACATTGTTCACTGTCGGGCACTGTTTCATTGTCCCGTACTTAATGTCGGGCTTTGTTTAATGTTACATTGTCCAGTGTAGGGCACTGTTTCATTGTACTGTATTTAATGTCGGGCTCTGTTTAATTTTGCCTTGTTTACTGTAGGTCACTGTTTCATTGTACTGTATTTAATGTCGGGCTCTGTTTAATTTTACCTTGTTCAGTGTAGGGCACTGTTTCATTGTACCGTATTTAATGTCGAGCTCTGTTTAATTTTACCTTGCTCAGTGTAGGGCACTGTTTCATTTTACCGTAGTTAATGTCGGGCTGTGTTTAATTTTACATTGTTCACTGTAGGGCATTGTTTCATTGTGCTGTATTTAATGTCGGGCTCTGTTTAATTTTACCTTGTTCAGTGTAGGGCACTGTTTCATTTTACCGTATTTAATGTCGGGCTGTGTTTAATTTTACATTGTTCACTGTAGGGCATTGTTTCATTGTGCTGTATTTAATGTTGGGCTCTGTTTAATTTTACCTTGTTCAGTGTAGGGCACTGTTTCATTGTACCGTATTTAATGTCGGGCTGTGTTTAATTTTACATTGTTCAGTGTAGGACACTGTTTCACTGTACCGTATTTAATGTCGGGCTGTGTTTAATTTTACCTTGTTCAGTGTAGGGCACTGTTTCATTTTACCGTATTTAATGTCGGGCTGTGTTTAATTGTACATTGTTCACTGTCGGGCACTGTTTCATTGTCCCGTACTTAATGTCGGGCTTTGTTTAATGTTACATTGTTCAGTGTAGGGCACTGTTTCATTGTACTGTATTTAATGTCGGGCTCTGTTTAATTTTGCCTTGTTTACTGTAGGTCACTGTTTCATTGTACCGTATTTAATGTCGGGCTCTGTTTAATTTTACCTTGCTCAGTGTAGGGCACTGTTTCATTTTACCGTAGTTAATGTCGGGCTGTGTTTAATGTTGCCTTGTTAACTGTCGGTCACTGTTTCATTGCACTGTATTTAATGTCGGGCTCTGTTTAATTTTACATTGTTCTAGTAGGGCACTGTTTCATTGTACTGTATTTAATGTCGGGCTCTGTTTAATTTTACATTGTTCACTGTAGGGCACTGTTTCATTGTACCGTATTTAATGTCGGGCTCTGTTTAATTTTACCTTGTTCACTGTAGGGCACTGTTTCATTGTACTGTATTTAATGTCGGGCTGTGTTTAATTTTACATTGTTTAGTGTAGGGCACTGATTCATTGTACCGTATTTAATGTCGGGCTGTGTTTAATTTGACATTGTTCATTGTAGGGCACTGATTCATTGTACTGTATTTAATGTCGGGCTCTGTTTAATTTTACATTGTTCAGTGTAGGGCACTGTTTCATTTTACCGTATTTAATGTCGGGCTGTGTTTAATTTTACATTGTTCACTGTAGGGCACTGTTTCATTCTACTGTATTTAATGTTGGGCTCTGTTTAATTTTACCTTGTTCACTGTCGGGCACTGTTTCATTGTCCCGTATTTAATGTCGGGTTCTGTTTAATTTTACATAGTTCAGTGTAGGGCACTGTTTCATTGTACTGTATTTAATGTCGGGCTCTGTTTAATTTTGCCTTGTTCACTGTCGGGCACTGTTTCATTGTACCGTATTTAATGTCGGGCTGTGTTTAATTTTACATTATTCAGTGTAGGGCACTGTTTCATTGTACTGTATTTAATGTCGGGCTCTGTTTAATTTTGCCTTGTTTACTGTAGGTCACTGTTTCATTGTACTGTATTTAATGTCGGGCTGTGTTTAATTGTACATTGTTCACTGCAGGGCATTGTTTCATTGTACCGTATTTAATGTCGGGCTCTGTTAATTTTACCTTGTTCAGTGTATGGCACTGTTTCATTGTACCGTATTTAGTGTCGGGCTGTGTTTAATTTTACCTTGTTCACTGTAGGGCACTGTTTCATTGTACCGTATTTGATGTCGGGCTCTGTTAATTTTACCTTGTTCACTGCAGGGCATTGTTTCATTGTACCGTATTTAATGTCGGGCTCTGTTAATTTTACCTTGTTCAGTGTAGGGCACTGTTTCATTGTACCGTATTTAATGTCGGGCTCTGTTAATTTTACCTTGTTCAGTGTAGGGCACTGTTTCATTGTACCGTATTTAATGTCGGGCTGTGTTTAATTTTGCCTTGTTTACTGTAGGGCACTGATTCATTGTACTGTATTTAATGTCGGGCTCTGTTTAATTTTACATTGTTCACTGTAGGGCACTGTTTCATTGTACCGTATTTAATGTCGGGCTCTGTTTAATTTTGCCTTGTTTACTGTAGGGCACTGTTACATTGTACTGTATTTAATGTCGGGCTCTGTTTAATGTTACATTTTTCAGTGTAGGACACTGTTTCATTGTACTGTATTTAATGTCGGGCTCTGTTTAATTTTACCTTGTTCAGTGTAGGGCACTGTTTCATTGTACCGTATTTAATGTCGGGCTCTGTTTAATTTTACCTTGTTCAGTGTAGGGCACTGTTTCATTGTACCGTATTTAATGTCGGGCTGTGTTTAATTGTACATTGTTCACTGTAGGGCACTGTTTCATTTTACCGTATTTAATGTCGGGCTGTGTTTAACTTTACATTGTTCACTGTAGGGCATTGTTTCATTGTGCTGTATTTAATGTCCGGCTCTGTTTAATTTTACTTTGTTCACTGTCGGGCACTGTTTCATTGTCCCGTATTTAATGTCGGTCTCTGTTTAATTATACATTGTTTAATGTAGGGCACTGTTTCATTGAGCCGTATTTAATGTCGGGCTCTGTTTAATTTTACCTTGTTCACTGTAGGGCACTGTTTCATTGTACCGTATTTAATGTCGGGCTGTGTTTAATTTTACATTGTTCACTGTAGGGCACTGTTTCATTGTACTGTATTTAATGTCCGGCTCTGTTTAACTTTACATTGTTTACTGTAGGGCACTGTTTCACTGTACTGTATTTACTGTCGGGCTGTGTTTAATTTTACATTGTTCACTGTAGGGCACTGTTTCATTGTACCGTATTTAATGTCGAGCTGTGTTTAATTTTACATTGTTCACTGTAGGGCACTGTTTCATTGTACTGTATTTAATGTCCGGCTCTGTTTAACTTTACATTGTTTACTGTAGGGCACTGTTTCACTGTACTGTATTTACTGTCGGGCTGTGTTTAATTTTACATTGTTTACTGTAGGGCACTGTTTCATTGTCCTGTATTTAATGTCGGGCTCTGTTTAATTTTACATTGTTCACTGTAGGGCACTGTTTCATTGTACCGTATTTAATGTCGAGCTGTGTTTAATTTTACCTTGTTCAGTGTAGGGCACTGTTTCATTGTACCGTATTTAATGTCGGGCTGTGTTTAATTTTACCTTGTTCAGTGTCGGGCATTGTTTCATTGTACTGTATTTAATGTCGGGCTCTGTTTAATTTTACATTGTTTAATGTAGGGCACTGTTTCATTGTGCCGTATTTAATGTCGGGCTCTGTTTAATTTTACCTTGTTCACTGTAGGGCACTGTTTCATTGTACTGTATTTAATGTCGGGCTCTGTTTAATTTTACATTGTTCAGTGTAGGGCACTGATTCATTGTACCGTATTTAATGTCGGGCTGTGTTTAATTTTACATTGTTCAGTGTAGGGCACTGTTTCATTGTACTGTATTTAATGTCCGGCTCTGTTTAATTTTACATTGTTCAGTGTAGGGCACTGTTTCATTGTTCTGTATTTAATGTCCGGCTCTGTTTAATTTTACATTGTTCACTGTAGGGCACTGTTTCATTGTACTGTATTTAATGTCGGGCTCTGTTTAATTTTACATTGTTCAGTGAAGGGCACTGTTTCATTGTACCGTATTTAATGTCGGGCTCTGTTTAATTTTACATTGTTCACTGTAGGGCACTGTTTCATTGTACTGTATTTAATGTCGGTCTCTGTTTAATTATACATTGTTTAATGTAGGGCACTGTTTCATTGTACCGTATTTAATGTCGGGCTGTGTTTAATTTTACCTTGTTCACTGTAGGGCACTGTTTCATTGTACTGTATTTAATGTCGGGCTCTGTTTAATGTTACATTGTTCAGTGTAGGGCACTGTTTCATTGTGCTGTATTTAATGTTGGGCTCTGTTTAATTTTACATTGTTGACTGTAGGGCACTGTTTCATTGTACTGTTTTTACTGTCGGTCTCTGTTTAATTATACATTGTTTAATGTAGGGCACTGTTTCATTGTACCGTATTTAATGTCGGGCTCTGTTTAATTTTACATTGTTCACTGTAGGGCACTGTTTCATTGCACTGTATTTAATGTCGGGCTCTGTTTAATTCTACTTTGGCCAGTGTAGGACACTGTTTCATTGTACTTCATTTAATGTCGGGCTCTGTTTAATTTTACATTGTTCAATGTAGGGCACTGTTTCATTGTACTGTATTTAATGTCGGGCTCTGTTTAATTTTACATTGTTCAGTGTAGGGCACTGTTTCATTGTACCGTATTTAATGTCTGGCTCTGTTTAATTTGACCTTGTTCACTGTAGGGCACTGTTTCGTTGTACTGTATTTAATGTCGGGCTCTGTTTAACTTTTCTTTGTACACTGTAGGGCACTGTTTCATTGTTCTGTATTTAATAGAACATAGAACATAGAAAATACAGCACAGAACAGGCCCTTCGGCCCACGATGTTGTGCCGGACCTTTGTCCTAGATTAATCATAGATTATCATTGAATTTACAGTGCAGAAGGAGGCCATTCGGCCCTTTGAGTCTGCACCAGCTCTTGGAAAGAGCACCCTACCCAAACTCAACACCTCCACTCAACACCAAGGTCAATTTGGACATTAAGGCCAATTTATCATTGGCCAATTCACCTTACCCGCACATCTTTGGACTGTGGGTGGAAACCGGAGCACCCGGAGGAAACCCACGCAGACACGGGGAGGACGTGCAGACTCCGCACAGACAATGACCCAAGCTGGAATCGAACCTGGGACCGTGGATCTGTGAAGCAATTGTGCTATCCACAATGCTACCGTGCTGCCCTTAAGAACAAATAAATCTACACTATATCATTTTCCCGTAATCCATGTACCTATCCAACAGCTGCTTGAAGGTCCCTAATGTTTCCGACTCAACTACTTCCACAGGCAGTGCATTCCATGCCCCCACTACTCTCTGGGTAAAGAACCTACCTCTGATATCCCTCCTATATCTTCCACCTTTCACCTTAAATTTATGTCCCCTTGTAATGGTGTGTTCCACCTGGGGAAAAAGTCTCTGACTGTCTACTGTATCTATTCTCCTGATCACCTTATAAACCTCTATCAAGTCGCCCCTCATCCTTCTCCGCTCTAATGAGAAAAGGCCTAGCACCCTCAACCTTTCCTCGTAAGACCTACTCTCCATTCCAGGCAACATCCTGGTAAATCTTCTTTGCACCTTTTCCAGAACTTCCACATTCTTCCTAAAATGAGGCGACCAGAACTGTACACAGTACTCCAAATGTGGCCTTACCAAAGTTTTGTACAGCTGCATCATCACCTCATGGCTCTTAAATTCAATCCCTCTGTTAATGAACGCGAGCACACCATAGGACTTCTTCACAGCACTATCCACTTGAGTGGCAACTTTCAAAGATGTATGAACATAGACCTCAAGGTCTCTCTGCTCCTCCACAATGCCAAGAACTCTACCGTTAACCCTGTATTCCGCATTCATATTTGTCCTTCCAAAATGGACAACCTCACACTTTTCAGGGTTAAACTCCATCTGCCACTTCTCAGCACAGCTCTGCATCCTATCTATGTCTCTTTGCAGCCGACAACAGCCCTCCTTACTATCCACATCTCCACCAATCTTCGTATCGTCTGCAAATTTACTGACCCACCCTTCAACTCCCTCATCCAAGTCATTAATGAAAATCACAAACAGCAGAGGACCCAGAACTGATCCCTGCGGTACACCACTGGTAACTGGGATCCAGGCTGAATATTTGCCATCCACCACCACTCTCTGACTTCTATCGGTTAGCCAGTTCGTTATCCAACTGGCCAAATTTCCCATTATCCCATGCCTCCTTACTTTGTGCAGAAGCCTACCATGGGGAACTTTATCAAATGCCTTACTAAAATCCATGTACACTACATCCACTGCTTTACCTTCATCCACATGCTTGGTCACCTCCTCAAAGAATTCAATAAGATTTGTAAGGCAAGACCTACCCCTCACAAATCCGTGCTGACTATCCCTAATCAAGCAGTGTCTTTCCAGATGCTCAGAAATCCTATCCTTCAGTACCCTTTCCATTACTTTGCCTACCACCGAAGTAAGACTAACTGGCCTGTAATTCCCAGGGTTATCCCTAGTTCCTTTTTTGAACAGGGGCACGACATTCGCCACTCTCCAATCCCCTGGTACCACCCCTGTTGACAGTGAGGACGAAAAGATAATTGCCAACGGCTCTGCAATTTTATCTCTTGCTTCCCATAGAATCCTTGGATATATCCCGTCAGGCCCGGGGGACTTGTCTATCCTCAAGTTTTTCAAAATGCCCAACACATCTTCCTTCCTAACAAGTATTTCCTCGAGCTTACCAATCTGTTTCACACTGTCCTCTCCAACAATATCGCCCCTCTCATTTGTAAATACAGAAGAAAAGCACTCATTCAAGACCTCTCCTATCTCTTCAGACTCAATACACAATCTCCCGCTACTGTCCTTGATCGGACCTACCCGAGCTCTAGTCATTCTCATATTTCTCACATATGTGTAAAAGGCCTTGGGGTTTTCCTTGATCCTACCCGCCAAAGATTGTTCATGCCCCCTCTTAGCTCTCCTAATCCCTTTCTTCAGTTCCCTCCTGGCTATCTTGTATCCCGCCAATGCCCTGTCTGAACCTTGTTTCCTCAGCCTTACATAAGTCACCTTTTTCCTCTTAATAAGACATTCAACCTCTCTTGTCAACCATGGTTCCCTCACTCGACCATCTCTCCCCTGCCTGACAGGGACATACATATCAAGGACACGTAGCACCTGTTCCTTGAACAAGTTCCACATTTCACTTGTGTCCTTCCCTGCCAGCCTATGTTCCCAACTTATGCACTTCAATTCTTGTCTGACAACATCGTATTTACCCTTCCCCCAATTGTGAACCTTGCCCTGTTGCACGTACCTATCCCTCTCCATTACTAAAGTGAAAGTCACAGAATTGTGGTCACTATCTCCAAAATGCTCCCCCACTAACAAATCTATCACTTGCCCTGGTTCATTACCCAGTACTAAATCCAATATTGCCCCTCCTCTGGTTGGACAATCTACATACTGTGTTAGAAAAGCTTCCTGGACACACTGCACAAACACCACCCCATCCAAACTATTTGATCTAAAGAGTTTCCATTCAATATTTGGGAAGTTAAAGTCGCCCATGACTACTACCCTATGACTTCTGCACCTTTCCAAAATCTGTTTCCCAATCTGTTCCTCCACATCTCTGCTACTATTGGGGGGCCTATAGAAAACTCCAAACAAGGTGACTGCTCCTTTCCTATTTCTGACTTCAACCCATACTACCTCAATAGAGTGATACTCCTCGAACTGCCTTTCTGCAGCTGTTATACTATCTCTAATTAATAATGCCACCCCCACCTCTTTTACCACCCTCCCTAATCTTATTGAAACATCTATAACCAGGGACCTCCAACAACCATTCCTGCCCCTCTTCTATCCAAGTTTCCGTGATGGCCACCACATCGTAGTCCCAAGTACCGATCCATGCCTTAAGTTCACCCACCTTATTCCTGATGCTTCTTGCGTTGAAGTATACACACTTCAACCCATCTCCGTGCCTGCAAATACTCTCCTTTGTCAGTGTTCCCTTCCCCACTGCCGCATTACAAGATTTGGCGTCCTGAATATCGGCTACCTTAGTTGCTGGACTACAAATCCGGTTCCCATTCCCCTGCCAAATTAGTTTAAACCCTCCCGAAGAGTACTAGCAAACCTCCCTCCCAGGATATTGGTGCCCCTCTGGTTCAGATGCAACCCGTCCTGCTTGTACAGGTCCCACCTTCCTCAGAATGCGCTCCAATTATCCAAATACCTGAAGCCCTCCCTCCTACACCATTCCTGCAGCCACGTCTTCAACTGCACTCTCTCCCTATTCCTAGCCTCGCTATCACGTGGCACCGGCAACAAACCAGAGATGACAACTCTGTCTGTCCTGGCTTTCAACTTCCAGCCTAACTCCCTAAACTTGTTTATTACCTCCACACCCCTTTTCATAGAATCATAGAAGTTTACAGCATGGAAACAGGCCCTTCGGCCCAACCAGTCCATGCCGCCCAGTTTTTACCATTAAGCTAGTCCCAGTTGCCCGCACTTGGCCCATAACCCTCTATACCCATCTTACCCATGTAACCATCTAAATGATTTTTGAAAGACACAATTGTACCCGCCTCTACTACTACCTCTGCCAGCCCATTCCAGACACTCACTACCCTCTGAGTGAAGAAATTGCCCCTCTGGGCCCTTCTGAATCTCTCCCCTCTCACCTTAAACCTATGCCCTCTAGTTTTAGACTCCCCTACCTTTGGGAAAAGATGTTGACTATCTACCTTATCTATGCCCCTCATTATTTTATAGACCTCTATAAGATCACCCCTAAGCCTCCTACGCTCCAGGGAAAAAAGTCCCAGTCTATCCAGCCTCTCCTTATAACTCAAACCATCAAGTCCCGGCAACATCCTAGTAAATCTTTTCTGCACTCTTTCTAGTTTAATAATATTCTTTCTATAATAGGGTGACCAGAACTGCACACAGTATTCCAAGTGTGGCCGTGCCAATGTCTTGTACAACTTCAACAAGACGTCCCAACTCCTATATTCAATGTTCTGACCAATGAAACCAAGCATGCCGAATGCCTTCTTCACCACCCTGTCCACCTGCGACTCCACCTTCAAGGAGCTATGAACCTGTACTCCTAGATCTCTTTGTTCTATAACTCTCCCCAACGCCATACCATTAACTGAGTAGGTCCTGGCCTGATTCGATCTGCCAAAATGCATCACCTCACATTTATCTAAATTAAACTCCATCTGCCATTCGTCGGCCCACTGGCCTAATTGATCAAGATCCCGTTGCAATCCTAGATAACCTTCTTCACTATCCACTGTGCCACCAATCTTGGTGTCATCTGCAAACTTACTAACCATGCCTCCTAAATTCTCATCCAAATCATTAATATAAATCACAAATAACAGTGGACCCAGCACCGATCCCTGAGGCACACCACTGGTCACAGGCCTCCAGTTTGAAAAACAACCCTCTACAACCACCCTCTGCCTTCTGTCGTCCAGCCAATTTTGAATCCAATTGGCAACCTCACCCTGGATCCCGTGAGCTTTAACCTTCTGCAACAACCTACCATGCGGTACCTTGTCAAAGGCTTTGCTAAAGTCCATGTAGACAACGTCTACTGCACTGCCCTCATCTACCTTCTTGGTCACTCCCTCAAAAAACTCAATCAAATTTGTGAGACATGATTTTCCACGCACAAAGCCATGCTGACTGCCCCGAATCAGTCCTTGCCTCTCTAAATGCTTGTAGATCCTGTCTCTCAGAATACCTTCTAGCAACTTACCTACTACAGACGTTAGGCTCACCGGTCTGTAGTTCCCAGGCTTTTCCCTGCTGCCCTTCTTAAACAAGGGCACAACATTCGCCACTCTCCAATCTTCAGGCACCTCACCTGTGGCTGCCGATGATTCAAATATCTCGGTTAGGGGACCCGCAATTTCCTCCCTAGCCTCCCACAACATCCTGGGATACATTTCATCAGGTCCCGGGGATTTATCTACCTTGATGCGCTTTAAGACTTCCAGCACCTCCTCCTCTGTAATATGCACACTTCTCAAGACATCACTATTTATTTCCCTTAGTTTCCTAACATCCATGCCTTTCTCCACCGTGAATACCGATGAGAAATATTCATTCAGGATCTCACCCAACTCTTGTGGCTCTGCACATAGATGCCCTTGTTGATCCTTAAGAGGCCCTACTCTGTCCCTAGTTACTCTTTTCCCCTTTATGTATCTGTAGAATCTCTTTGGATTCACCCTTGCATTATTTGCCAAAGCAATTTCATGTCCCCTTTTTGCCCTCCTGATTTCCCTCTTAACTCTATTTCGACAATCTCTATACTCTTCAAGGGATCCCAGTTGCTTATGTACGTCATATGCCTCCTTCTTCTTTTTGACCAGAGTCTCAATATCTCGAGTCATCCAGGGTTCCCTACTTCTACCAGCCTTGCCCTTCACTCTAAAGGGAATGTGCTTACCCTGCACCCTGGTTAACACATTTTTAAAAGCCTCCCATTTACCAGCCGTCCCTTTGTCTGCCAATAGTCTCCCCCAATCTACCTCTGCAAGTTCCTGTCTGATACCATCAAAATTGGCCTTGCCCCAATTAAGAATTTTAACTCTTGGGCCAGACCTATCATTCTCCATAGCTATCTTAAAACTAATGGAATTATGGTCACTTGTCCCAAAGTGATCCCTCACTAGCACTTCTATCACTTGCCCTTCCTTATTTCCCAAGACGAGGTCAAGTTTTGCCCCCTCTCTAGTCGGTCCATCCACATACTGAATGAGAAATTCCTCCTGAATACACTCAACAAATTTCCCTCCATCCAAACCCCTAATGCTATGGCTGTCCCAGTCAATGTTGGGAAAGTTAAAGTCCCCTACTACTACCACCCTATTATTCTTGCAGCTATCTGTAATCTCCTTACATATTTGCTCCTCAATTTCCCGCTGACTATTTGGGGGCCTGTAGTACAGTCCTACCAAGGTGATCTCTCCCTTCTTATTTTTCAGTTCCACCCATATAGACTCAGTGGGCGAACCCTCGGATATATCCCCTCTAAGTACTGCTGTGACGTTCTCCCTAATCAAAAACGCCACTCCCCCTCCTCTCTTACCTCCTGTTCTATCCTTTCTATAGCATCTGTACCCCGGAACATTGAGCTGCCAGTCCTGCCCCTCCCTTAGCCATGTTTCAGTCATAGCTATAATATCCCAGTCCCATGTGCCCGTCCATGCCCTGAGTTCATCCGCTTTGCCCGTCAGGCCCCTTGCATTGAAATAAATGCAGTTTAATGTAGACCTTCCTTGCTCTCTGCCCTGCTTTCTCTGGTCATGCTTTACACACTCTCCCTTCCTGCCTTTTGTTTCTGTCCCCACTGACTTCCTACATCGGTTCCCATCCCCCTGGCACATTAGTTTAAACCCTCCCCAACTGCACTAGCAAACACTCCCCCGAGAACATTGGTTCCAGTCCCACCCAGATGCAGACCGTCCGATTTGTACAGGTCCCACCTCCCCCAGAATCGGTCCCAATGTCCCAGGAATTTGAAACCCTCCCTCTTGCACCATCTCTCAAGCCACGTATTCATCCTAGCTATCCTGTCATTCCTACTCTGACTATCACGTGGCACTGGTAGCAATCCTGAGATTACTACCTTTGAGGTCCTACTTTTTAGTTTAACTCCTAACTCCCTAAATTCAGCTTGTAGGACCTCATCCTGTTTTTTACCTATATCGTTGGTGCCTATATGCACCACGACAGCTGGCTGTTCACCCTCCCCCTCCAGAATGCCCTGCAGCCGCTCCGAGACATCCTTGACCCTTGCACCAGGGAGGCAACATACCAACCTGGATTCTCGTTTGCGTCCGCAGAAACGCCTGTCTATTCCCCTTACAATTGAATCCCCTATCACTATAGCTCTGCCATTCTTTTTCCCGCCCTTCTGTGCAGCAGAGCCAGCCACGGTGCCATGAACCTGGCTGCTGCCACCTTCCCCTGGTGAGCCATCTCCCCCAACAGTTTCCAAAACGGTAAATCTGTTTTGGAGGGAGATGACCGCAGGGGATCCCTGCACTGCCTTCCTACTCTTCCTCTGTCTGTTGGTCACCCTTTCCCTATCTGCCTCAGTAATTTTCCTACCTATGTCGTTGGTACCAATGTGCACCACGACTTCTGGCTGCTCCCCCTCCCCCTTAAGGATCCTGAAGACACGATCCGAGACATCCCTGGCCCTGGCACCCGGGAGGCAACATACCTTCCGGGAGTCTCGCTCGCGACCACAGAATCTCTTATCTATTCCCCTAACCATTGAATCTCCTACAACTATTGCTTTTCTATTCTCCCCCTTCCCTTCTGAGCCCCAGAGCCAGACTCAGTGCCAGAGACCTGGCCGCTAGGGCCTTCCCCCGGTAGGTCAACCCCCCCAACAGCATCCAAAACGGTATACTTGTTTTGAAGGGGAACGGCCACGAGGGATCCCTGCACTGTCTGCCTGTTTGTTTTTTTTCCCCCTGACTGTAACCCAGCTATTCTTGTCCTGTACCTTGGGTGTGGTTACCTCCCTGTAACTCTTCTCAATCACCCCCTCTGCCTCCCGTATGATCCGAAGTTCATCCAGCTTCAGCTCCAGTTCCCTAACACGGTCTTTGAGGAGCTGAAGTTGGGTGCACTTCCCGCAGGTATAGTCAGTGGGGACACCGGTGGTATCCCTCACCACCCACATCCTACAGGAGGAGCATTTAACTGGCCTAGCCTCCATCACCTCTTACCTTACAGAATATAGCTGCTGTGTGGACTAACTAGATCTCCGCCCTCCGACTCTGCTCCCAGTCAGCTACACTTCCTGTAAACTCAGGAGTTTACAGGAGCTCTCTTCGCACTCTTTGCGGAAATGTCGGAAACAAAATGAAAGGAGCACCTTACTCCCTTCTCACCTAACTCCCTCGGTCACCAAACTCTCACTATCGCACTCAAAAAACACCAAATTCAGCACTCAGTGCAAACAAAGTCTGCACTGTAGGGGATCACTTTTATACTGTGAATCTAGCCTCTGAAAAACTGGCCTAATCCAATTAACTAATTAACAAGCTCCATCTGCAAGTGCCTAGAAGTAGAAGCCTGTTTAATGTCGGGCTCTGTTTAATTTTACTTTCTTCACTGTAGGGCACTGTTTCATTGTACTGTATTTAATGTCGGGGTCTGTTTAATGTTACCTTGTTCACTGTAGGGCACTGTTACATTGTACTGTATTTAATGTCGGTCTCTCTTTAATTATACATTGTTTACTGTAGGGCACTGTTTCATTGTACCGTATTTAATGTCGGGCTCTGTTTAACTTTACTTTGTACACTCTAGGGCACTGTTTCATTGTTCTGTATTTAATGTCGGGCTCTGTTTAATTTTACATTGTTCAGTGCAGGGCACTGTTTCTTTGTACCGTATTTAATGTCGGGCTCTGTTTAAATACGGTACAATGAAAGAGTGCCCTACACTGAACAATGTAATATTAAACAGAGCCCGACATTAAATACGGTACAAGAAACTGTGCCCTACACTGAACAATGTAATATTAAACAGAGCCCGACATTAAATACGGTACAAGAAACTGTGCCCTACACTGAACAATGTAAAATTAAACAGAGCACGACATTAACTACGGTACAATGAAACAGTGCCCTACACTGAGCAATGTAAAGTTAAACAGAGCCCTACATTAAATACGGTACAATGAAACAGTGCCCAACACTGAAGAATGTAATATTAAACAGAGCTCGACATTAAATACAGCACAATGAAACAGTGCCCTACAGTGAACAATGTAAAATTAAACATAGCCCGACATTAAATACAGTACAATGAAACAGTGCCCTACAGTGAACAATGTAAAATTAAACACAGCCCGACATTAAATACGGTACAATGAAACAGTGCCCTACAGTGAACAATGTAAAATTAAACAGAGCCCGACATTCAATACAGTCCAATGAAACAGTGACGTACAGTGAACAAGGTAACATTAAGCAGAGCCCGTCATTAAATACAGTACAATGAAACAGTGCCCTACAGTAAACATAGTATAATTAAACACAGCCCGACATTAAATACGGGACAATGAAACAGTGCCCTACACTGAACAATGTAAAATTAAACAGAACGCGACATTAAATACAGTACAATGAAACAGTGCCCTACAGTAAACTTAGTATAATTAAACAGAGACCGACATTAAATACAGCACAATGAAACAGTGCCCTACACTGAACAATGTAAAATTAAACAGAGCCCGACACTAAATACGGTACAATGAAACAGTGACCTACACTGACCAATGTAAAATTAAACAGAGCCCGACATTAAATACGGGACAATGAAACTGTGCCCTACAGTGTACAAGGTAAAAATAAACAGAGCCCGACATTAAATACAGTACAATGAATCAGTGCCCTACACTGAACAAGGTAAAATTAAACAGAGCCCGACATTAAATACAGATCAATGAAACTGTGCCCTACACTGAACAATGTAAAATTAAACAGAGCCCAACATTAAATACAGTACAATGAAACAGTGACCTACAGTAAACAAGGTAAAATTAAACACAGCCCGACATTAAATACAGTACAATGAAACAGTGCCCGACAGTGAACAATGTAAAATTAAACACAGCCCGACATTAAATACGGGACAATGAAACAGTGACCTACAGTGAACAATGTACAATTAAACACAGCCCGACATTAAATACGGTAAAATGAAACAGTGCCCTACACTGAGCAAGGTAAAATTAAACAGAGCACGACATTAATACGGTACAATGAAACAGTGCCCTACACAGAACAATGTAAAATTAAACACAGCCCGACATTCAGTACGGTACAATGAAACAGTGCCCTACAGTGAACAATGTAAAATTAAACAGAGCCCGACATTCAATACAGTCCAATGAAACAGTGACGTACAGTGAACAAGGTAACATTAAGCAGAGCCCGTCATTAAATACAGTACAATGAAACAGTGCCCTACAGTAAACATAGTATAATTAAACACAGCCCGACATTAAATACGGGACAATGAAACAGTGCCCTACACTGAACAATGTAAAATTAAACAGAACGCGACATTAAATACAGTACAATGAAACAGTGCCCTACAGTAAACTTAGTATAATTAAACAGAGACCGACATTAAATACAGCACAATGAAACAGTGCCCTACACTGAACAATGTAAAATTAAACAGAGCCCGACACTAAATACGGTACAATGAAACAGTGACCTACACTGACCAATGTAAAATTAAACAGAGCCCGACATTAAATACGGGACAATGAAACTGTGCCCTACAGTGTACAAGGTAAAAATAAACAGAGCCCGACATTAAATACAGTACAATGAATCAGTGCCCTACACTGAACAAGGTAAAATTAAACAGAGCCCGACATTAAATACAGATCAATGAAACTGTGCCCTACACTGAACAATGTAAAATTAAACAGAGCCCAACATTAAATACAGTACAATGAAACAGTGACCTACAGTAAACAAGGTAAAATTAAACACAGCCCGACATTAAATACAGTACAATGAAACAGTGCCCGACAGTGAACAATGTAAAATTAAACACAGCCCGACATTAAATACGGGACAATGAAACAGTGACCTACAGTGAACAATGTACAATTAAACACAGCCCGACATTAAATACGGTAAAATGAAACAGTGCCCTACACTGAGCAAGGTAAAATTAAACAGAGCACGACATTAAATACGGTACAATGAAACAGTGCCCTACACAGAACAATGTAAAATTAAACACAGCCCGACATTCAGTACGGTACAATGAAACAGTGCCCTACAGTGAACAATGTAAAATTAAACAGAGCCCGACATTAAATACGGTACAATGAAACAGTGCCCTACACTGAACAATGTAAAATTAAACAGAGCCCAACATTAAATACGGTACAATGAAACAGTGCCCTACAAGCAACAAGGTAAAATTAAAGAGAGCCCGACATCAAATACAGTGCAATGAAACAGTGCCCTACAGTGAACAATGTAAAATTAAACAGAGCCCGACATTAAATACAGTACAATGAAACAGTGACCTACAGTGAACAATGTAAAATTAAACAGAGCACGACATTAAATATTTACAGTGGTCCCTGGGTAGAATATCAGCATTTACACTGGCTCCTGCGATACTAATTATTATTTACTGCGGTACTTGGATAGTATATCAATATTTACAGTGGACCACGGGTAGAATATCATTATTTACCGTGGTCCCTGGGTATTATATTTGTTCAAAGTGGTCCCTGGGTAGAATATCATTATTTACATTGGGCCCTGGGTAGAATATCATTATTTACAATGTTCCCTGTGTAGTATATCATTATTTACAGTGATCCCTGGGTATTATATCATTGTTTAACGTGGTCCCTGTGTAGAATATCATTATTTACAGTGGTCCCTGTGTATTGTATCATTAATTACAGTGGTCACTGGGTAGAATATCATTATTTACAGTGGTCCCTGGGTAATATATCATTAGTTACATTGTTCCCTGGGTAATGTCTCAATATTTACAGCGCCCTGGCTATTTATAAATATTAACAGAGGTCCCGGCGTACAATATCATTATTTACAGTGGTCCCTGGGTAGAATATCATCATTTACAGTGGCTCCTGGGATATTAATTATTATTTACTGTGGTACTTGGATTGTATATCAATATTTACAGTGGACCACGGGTAGAATATCAATATTTACAATGTACCGTATGTAGTACATCATTATTTTCCGTGGTCCCTGGATAGTATATCAATATTTACAGTGGTCCCTGGATAGTATATCAATATTTACAGTGGTCCCTGGGTAGTGTATCATTATTTACCGTGGTCACTGGGTATTATATCATTGATGTGGAGATGCCGGCGTTGGACTGGGGTGAGCACAGTACGAAGTCTTACAACACCAGGTTAAAGTCCAACAGGTTTGTTTCGATGTCACTCGCTTTCGGAGCGCTGCTCCTTCCTCAGGTGAATGAAGAGGTCTCATTCCCGGTCTCATTCCCTCTCATTCCGGAGGACCCCTCCGGAAGGCAGCTGCCTTAGACTCGACATGTATGCTCAAGCCGTCAGGAGTCGCGTCAATGCCAGATTCATCAGTCGCATTCACAAGACAGCCCCGAACGTCACCCAAGCACAACGCAATGCCATCCGCGCTCTCAAGACCAACCGCAGCATCGTCATCAAACCAGCAGACAAAGGGGGGGCCACTGTCGTACTGAACAGAACGGACTACTGCAAAGAAGTATACCGACAACTGAACAACCAAGAACACTACAGACAGTTACCCGCAGATCCGACCAAGGAACACATCCGCCAACTTAACAGACTGATCAAGACCTTGGATCCAGATCTTCAGAGCACCCTACGTGCTCTCATCCCACGTACTCCCCGCATTGGAGATCTCTACTGCCTCCCGAAAATACATAAGGCCAACACACCAGGCCGCCCTATCGTTTCAGGCAATGGGACCCTGTGTGAGAACCTCTCTGGCTACATCGAGGGCATCTTGAAACCCATCGTACAAGGTACACCCAGCTTCTGTCGCGACACGACGGACTTCCTACAGAAACTCAGCACCCATGGACCAGTTGAACCAGGAACATTCCTCGTCACAATGGACGTCTCGGCACTCTACACCAGCATCCCCTATGACGACGGCATTGCTGCAACAGCCTCAGTACTCAACACCGAAACTGCCAATCTCCAGACGCAATTCTGCAACTCATCTGCTTCATTCTTTATCACAACGTCTTCACCTTCGACAACAAGTTCTTCATTCAGACGCACGGAACAGCCATGGGGACCAAATTCGCACCCCAGTACGCCAACATCTTCATGCACAAGTTTGAACAGGACCTACTCACCGCACAGGATCTTCAACCGATGTTATACACCAGATACATCGATGACATTTTTTTCCTTTGGACCCACGGCGAAGAATCACTGAAACGACTACACAATGACATTAATAAGTTCCATCCAACCATCAGACTCACCATGGACTACTCTCCAAAATCAGTTGCATTCTTGGACACACTCGTCTCCATCAAGGACGGTCACCTCAGCACTTCGCTTTACCGCAAACCCACGGATAACCTCATGATGCTCCACTTCTCCAGCTTCCACCCGAAACACATTAAAGAAGCCACCCCCTATGGACAAGCGCTCCGTATACACAGGATCTGCTCAGACGAGGAGGAGCGTAACAGACATCTACAGACGTTGAAATATGCCCTCGTACGAATGGGATATGGCACTCGACTCATCGATCGACAGTTCCAACGCACCACAGCGAAAAACCGGACCGACCTCCTCAGAAGACAAACATGGGACACAACCGACAGAATACCCTTCGTCGTCCAGTCCTTCCCCGGAGCGGAGAAACTACGTCATCTTCTTCACAGCCTTCAACACGTCATTGATGACGATGAACATCTTGCCAAGGTCATCCCCACACCCCCACTACTTGCCTTCAAACAACCGCGCAACCTCAAACAAACCATTGTTTGCAGCAAACTACCCAGTCTTCAGAACAGTGACCACGACACCACACAACCCTGTCATGGTAATCTCTGCAAGACGTGCCAGATCATCGACATGGATACCACTATTACACGTGAGAACACCACCCACCAGGTACGCAGTACATACTCGTGCGACTCGGCCAACGTTGTCTACCTCATACGCTGCAGGAAAGGATGTCCCGAAGCGTGGTACATTGGTGAGACCATGCAGACGCTGCGACAACGAATGAACGGACATCGCGCAACAATCACCAGGCAGGAATGTTCCCTTCCAGTCGGGGAACACTTCAGCAGTCAAGGGCATTCAGCCTCTGATCTCCGGGTACGCGTTCTCCAAGGCGGACTTCAGGACCCGCGACAACGCAGAATCGCCGAGCAGAAGCTTATAGCCAAGTTCCGCACACATGAGTGCGGCCTCAACCGGGACCTGGGATTCATGTCGCATTACATTCATCCCCCACCATCTGGCCTGCAAAATCTTACCAACTGTCCTGGCTTGGTACAATTTACACCTCTTTAACCTGGGGTTACCCCATCTCTGGATCTGTAAAGATTTAATCACCTGCTAATGCTCGCATTCCTAGCATTGTTTGGCATCTTTGAATTTGTCTATATATGTGTTTCTGGAACAGACCTCTTTCTTTCACCTGAGGAAGGAGCAGCGCTCCGAAAGCTCGTGACATCGAAACAAACCTGTTGGACTTTAACCTGGTGTTGTAAGACTTCGAACTATTATATCATTGTTTAAAGTGGTCCCTGTGTAGAATATCATTATTTACAGTGGTCCCTTGGTAGAATATCATTATTTACAGTGGTCCCTGGGTAGAATATCACTATTTACAGTGGTCCCTGGGTCATATATCATTCTTTACATTGGTCCCTGGGTAATGTCTCAATATTTACAGTGGTCCCTGGGTAGAATATCATTATTTACACTGGCTCCTGTGATATTAATTATTATTTACTGTGGTTATTGGAGAGCATATCAATATTTACAGTGGACCACGGGTAGAATATCATTATTTACAATGTACCCTGGGTAGTACATCATTATTTACAGTGGTTCCTGGGTAGAATATCATTCTTTACAGCGGATAGCGATGAGGATTGTCTGAGGATACAGCAGGATTTAGATTGTCTGGAGACTTGGGCGGAGAGATGGCAGATGGAGTTTAATCCGGACAAATGTGAGGTAATGCATTTGGGAAGGGCTAATGCAGGTAGGGAATATACAGTGAATGGTAGAACCCTCAAGAGTATTGAAAGTCAAAGAGATCTAGGAGTACAGGTCCACAGGTCATTGAAAGGGGCAACACAGGTGGAGAAGGTAGTCAAGAAGGCATACGGCATGCTTGCCTTCATTGGCCGGGGCATTGAGTATAAGAATTGGCAAGTCATGTTGCAGCTGTATAGAACCTTAGTTAGGCCACACTTGGAGTATAGTGTTCAATTCTGGTCGCCACACTACCAGAAGGATGTGGAGGCTTTAGAGAGGGTGCAGAAGAGATTTACCAGAATGTTGCCTGGTATGGAGGGCATAAGCTATGAGGAGCGATTGAATAAACTCGGTTTGTTCTCACTGGAACGAAGGAGGTTGAGGGGCGACCTGATAGAGGTATACAAAATTATGAGGGGCATAGACAGAGTGGATAGTCAGAGGCTTTTCCCCAGGGTAGAGGGGTCAATTACTAGGGGGCATAGGATTAAGGTGAGAGGGGCAAAGTTTAGAGTAGATGTACGAGGCAAGTTTTTTACGCAGAGGGTAGTGGGTGCCTGGAACTCACTACCGGAGGAGGTAGTGGAAGCAGGGACGATAGGGACATTTAAGGGGCATCTTGACAAATATATGAATAGGATGGGAATAGAAGGATACGGACCCAGGAAGTGGAGAAGATTGTAGTTTAGTCGGGCAGTATGGTCGGCTTGGAGGGCCGAAGGGCCTGTTCCTGTGCTGTACATTTCTTTGTTCTTTGTTCTTTGGTCCCTGGGTCGATATCATTATCTGCACTGGTCCCTGAGCAGTTTGTTATAACTTACAGTGGTCCTTGGGTAGTATATGAATATTTACAGTGGTCCCTGGGGTGTATATGATTATTTACAGTGGACCGTGGAAAGTATATCATTATTTACAGTGGTCACTGGGTAGCATACCATTATCTATAGTAGTCCCAGGATAGTAAATCACTATTTACTGTGGTACTTGGATAGTATATCAATATTTAGTGGACCCTGGGTAGAATATCATTATTTACACTGGCTCCTGGGATATTAATTCTTATTTACTGTGGTACTTGGATAGTATATCAATATTTACAGTGGACCCTGGGTAGAATATCAGTATCTACAATGGTCCCTGGGTAGTACATCATTATTTACAGTGGTTCCTGGATAGTATATCAGTATCTACAATGGTCCCTCGGTAGCATATCATTATTTACAGTGGTCCCAGGGTAGTACATCATTATTTACCGTGATCCCTGGGTAGTACATCATTAGTTACCGTGATCCCTGGGTAGTACATCATTACTTACCGTGATCCCTGGGTAGTACATCATTATTTACAGTGATCCCTGGATAGTACATCATTATTTACAGTGATCCCTGGGGAGTAAATCGTTATGAACAGTTGTCCCTTTGTATTATATCCTTATTTACACTGGTCGATGTAGTATACTATTATTTACATAGGCTGTGGGTAGTTATCATCATTTACAGTGGTCACTGGATAGTATTTCATTATTTACAGTGGCGCCAGGGCAGTATATCATTATTTTCAGTGGACCGTGGGCAGTATATCTTTATTTACAGTGTTCCCTGGGGAGTATCTCATTACTTACAGTGGACCCTGGGTATCATATCCAATATACAGTCGTCCCTGCGTTGTATATCATTATTTACAGAGGGCCCCTGGTAGTATTTCACTATTTACAGTGGTCCCTGAGCAGTATATCATTATTTACAGTTGTCCCTGGGTGTTATATCATTATTTACAGTTGTCCCTGGGTAGGATATCATTATTTACAGTGGTCCCTGGGTAGTATATTATTTTCTACAGTGGTCCCTGCGTAATATATCGTTATTTACAGTGGTCCCAGGGTGGTATATCATGATTTACAGTGGTCCCTGGACAGTATGTCATCAATTATAGTGTGCACTGTGCAGTACATCTTTATTCACAGTGGTCCATGGGCAGTATATCATTATTTACAGTGGTCCCTGGGCAATATATCATTAAGCACAGTGGTCCCTGGGCAGTATACCATTACTTACAGTGGTCCCTGGGTAGTATATCATTATTTACAGTGGTCCCAGGGCAATATATCATTAATCACAGAGGGCTCTGGGTAGTATATCATCATTGACCGCGGTTCCTGGGAAGTATATCATTATTTACACTGGTCCCTGGGTAGTATGTCATTATTTACACAGGTCACTGGGTAGTATATCATCCTTTACAGTGTTCCCAGTGTAGTGTAGTATTATCTACAGTGGTCCCAGAGTGATACATCATGATTTACAGTGGTCCCTGGATATTATGTCATCATTTATAGTGTGCCCTGTGTCGTACCTCTTAATTTACAGTGGATTCTGGATAGTATATCATTATTGACAGTAGTCCGTGGGCGGGATATCATTATTTACAGTGGTCTCTGGGAAATATATCATTATTTACAGTGGTACCTGGACATTATGTCATCATTTATAGTGTGCCCTGTGTAGTACCTCTTAATCTACAGTGGATTCTGCATAGTATATCATTATTGACAGTAGTCCTGGGTCGTATATCATTATTTACAGTGGTCTCTGGGAAATATATCATTATTTACAGTGGTCCCTGGATAGTATATCATTATTTACAGTGGTCCAAGGGTAGTATATCATTATTTACAGTGGTCCTGTGTAGTATGTCATTATTTACCGTGGTCACTGGGTAGTATCCCATTATTTACAATGGTTCCAGGGTAGTATATGATTATTTACAGTGGTCTCTGGGTAGTATGTCATTTTTTACCGTGGTCACTGGGTAGTATCCCATTATTTACAAAGGTTCCAGGGTGGCATACCATTATTGACAGTGGTCCCTGGGTAGTATGTCATTGTTTACATTGGCCTTGGGTCGGTAACATCATTTACAGTGATCACTGGATAGTATTTCATTAGTGACAGTGGTCCCTCGGCAGTATATCATTATTTACAGTGGTCTCTTGACAGTGGATGATTATTTACAGTGGTCCCTCTGTAGAATATCATTATGTACAGTGGTCCCTGGGTAGAATGTCATTATTTACAGTGGTCCCTGGGTAGTATCTCATTATTTACAGTGTTCCCTGGGTAGTATAGCATTATTTACAGTGGTCCCTGGGTATTATCTCATTATTTACTGTGGTCCCTGGGTAGTATCCCATTATTTACTGTGGTGCCTGAGTAGAATATCATTATTTACAGTGGTCCCTGGGTCGAATATCATTATCTACACTGGTCCCTGGGCCGTTTGTTATTACTTACAGTGGTCCTTGGGTAGTACATGAATAATTACAGTGGTCCCTCGGGTGTATATCATTATTTACATTAAACCGTGGAAAGTATATCATTATTTACGGTGGTCCCTGGGCAGTATACCATTATATGCAGTAGTCCCTGGGCAGTATATCATTATTTACAGTGGTCCCTGTGTAGTATATCATTTTTGCAATGGACCCTGGGCAGTATATCTTTATTTACAGTGGTCCCTGGGGAGTATATCATTATTTACAGTGGTCCCTGGGCAGTATATCATTATTTACAGTGGGCCATGGGCAGTATATCATTATTTACAGTGGGCCCTAGGTTGTATACCATTATTTACAGTGGGCCCCTGGTAGTGATTCGTTATTTACAGGGATCCCTGTGCAGTACATCATTATTTGCAGTGGTCCCTGAGCAGTATATCACAATTTACAGTTGTCCCTGGGTAGCATATCATTATTTACAGTGGTCCCTGGGTAGTATATCATTATTTACAGTGGTCCCTGGGGTGTATATCATTCTTTACAGTGGTCCCTGGGTAGTATATCATCATTTACAGTGGACCCTGGGCAGTAAGTCTTTATTTACAGTGGTCCCTGGGCAGTATATCTTTATTTACAGTGGTCCCTGAGTAGTATAACATTATTTATTGTAGTCCCTGGTGAGTATATAATTATTTACAGAGGTCCCTGGGCAGTCTGTCGTTATTTACAGTGGTCCCTGTGTAGAATATCATTATTTGCAGTGGTCGCTGGGTAGAATATCATTGTTTACAGTGGCCCCTGGGCAGTATATCATTATTTACAGTGGTTCCTTGGTAGAATATCATTCGTTACAGCGTTCCATGGGCACTTCACCATTATTAATAGTTGTCCATCGGTAGTATATTATTTTCTGCAGTGGTCCCTGGGTAGTAAATCATTATTTACTGTAGTCCCTGGTAGAATCTCAGCATTTACAGTGGTCCCCGGTCTGAATGTCATTATTTACAGTTGTGCCTGTGTAGTACATTATTATTTGCATTTGACCCTGGGTAGAATATCATTATTTACAGTGGTCCCTGGGCAGTATTTCATTATTTTCAGTGGTCCCTGAGCAGTATATCATTATTTACACTGGTCCCGGTGTAGAATATCATTATTTACAGTTGTCCCTGAGTAAAATATCATTATTTAAATTGGCCCCTGTGCTGTATATCATTATTTTCAGTGTTCCCTGCATAGTTTAACATTATTTACAGTGGTTTCTGGGCAACGTATCATTATTTATAGTGGTCCCAGGGTAGTATATAATTATTTACAGTGGTCACTGGGTAGTAAATACTTAGTTACAGTGGTCCCTGTGTAGTATGTCTTTATTTACAATGGTCCCTGGGAGTGTACCTCTATTTACAGTGGTTCCTGGTAGTATATCATTCTTTGCAGTGGTCACTGGGTAGTAAATAATTATTTAAAGTGGTCCCTGGGTAGTAGATCATTATTTACAGTGGTCCCTGGGTAGTATATCATTATTTACAGTGGTCCCTGTGTAGTATGTCTTTATTTACAGTAGTCGCTGATAGTATATCATTATTTACAGTGGTCCCTGGGTAATATATCATTATTTGGAGTTGTCTCTGATTAGAATATCATTATTTACAGTGGTCACTGGCTGGTATATCATTATTTACAGCGGTCCCTGGGCAGTATATAATTTTTACATGGGTACCTAGGCTGTATGTCATAATTTACAGTGATCCCTGATCAGGATATCATTGTTTACAGTGGTCCCTGGGTAATATATCATTATTTACAGTTGTCTCTGGTTAGAATATCATTATTTACAGTGATGTGGAGATGCCGGCGTTGGACTGGGGTGGGCACAGTACGAAGTCTTACAACACCAGGTTAAAGTCCAACAGGTTTGTTTCGATGTCACGAGCTTTCGGAGCGCTGCTCCTTCCCCAGGTGAAAGAAAGAGGTCTGTTCCAGAAACACATATATAGACAAATGCAAAGATGCCAAACAATGCTAGGAATGCGAGCATTAGCAGGTGATTAAATCTTTACAGATCCAGAGATGGGGTAACTCCAGGTTAAAGAGGTGTGAATTGTATCAAGCCAGGACAGTTGGTAGGATTTTGCAGGCCAGATGGTGGGGGATGAATGTAATGCGACATGAATCCCAGGTCCCGGTTGAGGCTGCACTCATGTGTGCAGAACTTCTTGACAGCCTTCAACACGTCATTGATGACGATGAAGATCTTGCCAAGGTCATCCCCACACCCCCACTACTTGCCTTCAAACAACCGCACAACCACAATCGAACCATTATTTGCAGCAAACTACCCAGTCTTCAGAACAGTGACCACGACACCACACAACCCTGTCATGGTAATCTGTGCAAGACGTGCCAGATCATCGACATGGATACCACTATTACACGTGAGAACAGCACCCACCAGGTACGCGGTACATACTCCTGCGACTCGGCCAATGTTGTCTACCTCATACGCTGCAGGAAAGGATGTCCCGAAGCGTGGTACATTGGTGAGACCATGCAGACGCTGCGACAACGAATGAACGGACATCGCGCAACAATCACCAGGCAGGAATGTTCCCTTCCAGTCGGGGAACACTTCAGCAGTCAAGGGCATTCAGCCTCTGATCTCCGGGTAAGCGTTCTCCAAGGCGGCCTTCAGGACCCCCGACAACGCAGAATCGCCGAGCAGAAACTTATAGCCAAGTTCCGCACACATGAGTGCGGCCTCAACCGGGACCTGGAATTCATGTTGCATTACATTCATCCCCCACCATCTGGCCTGCGAAATCCCACCAACTGTCCTGGCTTGGTACAATTCACACCTCTTTAACCTGGGCTAACCCCATCTCTGGATCTGTAAAGATTTAATCACCTGCTAATGCTCGCATTCCTAGCATTGTTTGGCATCTTTGAATTTGTCTATATATGTGTTTCTGGAACAGACCTCTTCATTCACCTGAGGAAGGAGCAGCGCTCCGAAAGCTAGTGACATCGAAACAAACCTGTTGGACTTTAACCTGGTGTTGTAAGACTTCATATTATTTACAGTGGTCACTGTGTAGTATATCATTATTTACAATAGTCCCTGGGTAGTATGACTTTATTTACAGTGGTCCCTCGGCAGTATAGCTTTATTTACAGTGATCCCTGGAAGTATATCATTATTTACTGTGGTCTCTGATTAGAATATCATTATTTACAGTGGGCACTGTGCAGTATGTCTTATTTAAAGTGGTTCCCGGGTTGTTTATCATTATTTACAAAGCTCTCTGGGTGGTATATCTTTATTTACAGTGGTTCCTGGGTGGTTTATCTTTATTTACAGTGGTCCCTGGGTGGTTTATCTTTATTTACAGTGGTCCCTGGGTGGTTTATCTTTATTTACAGTGGTCCCCGGGTGGTTTATCTTTATTTACAGTAGTCCCCGGGTGGTTTATCTTTATTTACAGTGGTCCCTGGGTGGTTTATCTTTATTTACAGTGGTCCCTGGGTGGTTTATCTTTATTTACAGTGGTCCCTGGGTGGTATATCTTTATTTACAGTGGTCCCCGGGTGGTTTATCTTTATTTACAGTGGTCCCTGGGTGGTTTATCTTTATTTACAGTGGTCTCTGGGTGGTTTATCTTTATTTACAGCGGTCCCCGGGTGGTTTATCTTTATTTACAGTGGTCCCTGTGTGGTTTATCTTTGTTTACAGTGGTTCCTGGGTGGTTTATCTTTATTTACAGTGGTTCCTGGGTGGTTTATCTTTATTTACAGTTGTTTATCTTTATTTACAGTGGTTTCTGGGTGGTTTATCTTTATTTACAGTGGTCTCTGGGTAGTTTATCTTTATTTACAGTGGTCCCTGGGTGGTTTATCTTTATTTACAGTGGTCCCTGGGTGGTTTATCTTTATTTACAGTGGTCCCTGGGTGGTTTATCTTTATTTACAGTGGTCCCGGGTTGTTTATCTTTATTTACAGTGGTCCCTGGGTGGTTTCTCTTTATTTACAGTGGTCCCCGGGTGATTTATCTTTATTCACAGTGGTCCCTGGGTGGTTGATCTTTATTTACAGTGGTTCCTGGGTGGTTTATCTTTATTTACAGTGGTCCCTGGGTGGTTTATCTTTATTTACAGTGGTCCCTGGGTGGTGTATCTTTATTTACAGTGGTCTCTGGGTGGATTATCTTTATTTACAGTGGTCCCTGGGTGGTTTATCTTTATTTACAGTGGTTCCTGGGTGGTTTATCTTTATTTACAGTGGTTTATCTTTATTTACAGTGGTTTCTGGGTGGTTTATCTTTATTTACAGTGGTCTCTGGGTAGTTTATCTTTATTTACAGTGGTCCCTGGGTGGTTTATCTTTATTTACAGTGGTCCCTGGGTGGTTTGTCTTTATTTACAGTGGTCCCTGGGTGGTTTATCTTTATTTACAGTGGTCCCGGGTTGTTTATCTTTATTTACAGTGGTCTCTGTGTGGTTTCTCTTTATTTACAGTGGGCCCCGGGTGATTTATCTTTATTTACAGTGGTCCCTGGGTGGTTTATCTTTATTTACACTGGTCCCTGGGTGGTATATCTTTATTTACAGTGGTCCCTGGGTGGTGTATCTTTATTTACAGTGGTCCCTGGGTGGTTTATCTTTATTTACAGTGGTCCCTGGGTGGTGTATCTTTATTTACAGTGGTCTCTGGGTGGATTATCTTTATTTACAGTGGTCCCTGGGTGGTTTATCTTTATTTACAGTGGTCCCTGGGTGGTTTATCTTTATTTACAGTGGTTCCTGGGTGGTTTATCTTTATTTACAGTGGTCTCTGGGTGGATTATCTTTATTTACAGTGGTCCCTGGGTGGTTTATCTTTATTTATAGTGGTTCCTGGGTGGTTTATCTTGATTTACAGTGGTCCCCGGGTGGTTTATCTTTATTTACAGTGGTCCCTGGGTGGTTTGTCTTTATTTACAGTGGTCTCTGGGTGGTTTATCTTTATTTACAGTGGTCTCTGGGTGGTTTATCTTTATTTACAGTGGTCCCTGGGTGGGTTATCCTTATTTACAGTGGTTCCCGGGTGGTTTATCTTTATTTACAGTGGTCCCTGGGTGGTTTATCTTCATTTACAGTGGTCTCTGGGTGGTTTATCTTTATTTACAGTGGTCCCCGGGTGGTTTATCTTTATTTACAGTGGTTCCTGGGTGGTTTATCTTTATTTACAGTGGTCCCTGGGTGGTTTATCTTTATTTACAGTGGTCTATGTGTGGTTTATCTTTATTTACAGTGGTCCCTGGGTGGTTTATCTTTATTTACAGTGGTCCCTGGGAGGTATATCTTTATTTACAGTGGTCCCTGGGTGGTTTATCTTTATTTACAGTGGTCTCTGGGTGGTTTATCTTTATTTACAGTGGTCCCTGGGTGGATTATCTGTATTTACAGTGGTCCCCATGTGGTTTATCTTTATTTACAGTGGTTCCTGGGTGGTGTATCTTTATTTGCAGTTGTCCCTGGGTGGTTTATCTTTATTTACAGTGGCCCCCGTGTGGTTTATCTTTATTTACAGTGGTCTCTGGGTGGTTTATCTTTATTTACAGTGGTCCCTGGGAAGTATATCATTATACTGTATCATTTAGTGGGCAGCACGGTATATTATTATATCATTTAGCACCACTATATCATTTAGTGGGCAGCACGGTAGCATAGTGGATAGCACAATTGTTTCACAGCTCCAGGGTCCCAGGTTCGATTCCCGGCTTGGGTCACTGTCTGTGCGGAGTCTGCACATCCTCCCCGTGTGTGCGTGGGTTTCCTCCGGGTGCTCCGGTTTCCTCCCACAGTCCAAGGATGTGCAGTTTAGGTGAATTGGCCATCATAAATTGCCTTAGTGTCCAAAATTGCCCTTAATGTTGGGTGGGGTTACTCGCTTATGGGGATAGGGTGGAGATGTGGACTTGGATAGGGTGCTCTTTTCAAGAGCCGGGCAGACTCGATGGGCCGAATGGCCTCCTTCTGCACTGTAAATTCTATGATCTATGATTTACTGTGGTCCCTGGGAAGAGTATCATGATTTCCAGTGTTCACTCGGTGGTATATCATTATCTACAGTCGTCCCGCGGCAGTATATCTTTATTTACAGTGGTACCTAGGTACTATGTCATTATCTACAGTGGTCCCTGCGTAGAATGTCATTATCTACAGTTGTCCCTGGATAGCATATCTTAATTTGCCGTGGTCCATGCGTAGTATATAATTATTTACAGTGCTCCATGGGTAGAATATCATTATTTACAGTGGTCCCTGGTAGTGTATCATTCTTTACAGTGGTCCCTGGGTAGTACATAATTACTTACTGTGGTCCCTGGTAGTATATCATTATTTACAGTGGTCCCTGGGCAGTATATCTTTATCTACAGCGGTCACTGGGTAGTAAATCAGTATTTACAGTGACCCCTGTGGTGTACATCATTATTTACAGTTGTCGCTGGGTAGTATATCATTAGTTACAGTGGCCCCTGGGTAGAATATCAGTATTTACAGTGACCCCTGTGTAGTACATCATTATTTACAGTGACCCCTGTGTAGTACCTCATTATTTACAGTAGCCCCTGGGTAGAATATCATTATTTACAGTTGTCCCTCAGTATTATATCACTATTTACAGTTGTCCTTGTGTAGAATATCTTTATTTACAGTGGTCCCTGGTAGTATATCATTCTTTACAGTGGTCCCTGGGTAGTACATCATTATTTACTGTGGTCACTGGGTAGTATATCATTATTTACAATGATCACTGGATAGTATATCGTTATATGCAGTGGTCCCTGGGTAGTATATCATTATTTACAGTGGTCCTTGTATAGAAAGTCTTTAATTACAGTGGTTCCAGGGCGTGATACCTTTATTTACAGTGGCCACTGGGTTGTATATCATTATTTACAGTGGCCACTGTGTAGTATATCATTATTTACAATAGTCCCTGGGTGGTATAATTTTATTTACAGTGGTCCCTGGGTGGTATTTCTTTATTTACAGTGGTCACTGGCTGCTATATCATTATTGACAGTGGTCCCTGTGCAGTATATCTTATTTACAGTGGTTCCTGGGTAGGTTATTGTTATTTACAATGGTCCCTGGGTGGTGTACCTTTATTTACAGTGGTCCCTGGGTGGTATTTCTTTATTTACTGTGGTCCCTGGGTTATTTATAAATATTAACAGAGGCCCCGGCATACAATATCATTATTTACAGTGGTCCCTGGGTAGAATATCATTATTTACTGTGGTCCCTGTGTAGAATATCATTATTTACAGTGGTCACTGGGTGGAATATCAATATTTACAGTAGTCCCTGGGTAGTCTATCATTATTTACAGTGGCTCTGTGCAGTATATCATTATTTACAGTGGTCACTGGGTAGTATATCATTATTTACAGTGAACCCTGGGTAGTATATCACTATTTGCAGTGGTCCCTGGGCAGTATATCTGTATTTACAGATGATGTGGAGATGCCGGCGTTGAACTGGGGTGAGCGCAGTAATAAGTCTTACAACACTAGGTTAAAGTCCAACAGGTTTGTTTCGATGTCACGAGCTTTCGGAGCGCTGCTCTTTCCTCAGGTGAAAGAAGAGGTATGCTCCAGAAACACATATATAGACAGATTCAAAGCTGCCAGCCAATGCTTGGAATGCGAGCATTAGCAGGTGATTAAATCTTTACAGATCCAGAGATGGGGTAACCCCAGGTTAAAGAGGTGTGAATTGTACCAAGCCAGGACAGTTGGTAGGACTTTGCAGGCCAGATGGTGGGGGATGAATGTAATGCGACATGAATCCCAGGTCCCGGTTGAGGCCGCACTCATGTGTGCGGAACTTGGCTATAAGCTTCTGCTCGGCGATTCTGTGTTGTTGCGCGTCCTGAAGGCCGCCTTGGAGAACGCTTACCCGGAGATCAGAGGCTGAATGCCCTTGACTGCTGAAGTGTTCCCCGACTGGAAGGGAACATTCCTGCCTGGTGATTGTCGCGCGATGTCCGTTCATTCGTTGTCGCAGCGTCTGCATGGTCTCGCCAATGTACCACACTCCCCCAGCAGCCGCGGCCCCGCTCCCCCTCCCCCAGCAGCCGCGGCCCCCCTCACCCTCACCCCCTCACCCCCTCCCCAAGCAGGCGCAGTCACCCTCCCCCTCCCCCAGCAGCCGCGGCCCCCTTCACCCCCTCACCCCCTCCCCCAGCAGCCCCGCTCCCCCTCCCCCAGCAGCCGCAGCCCCCCTCACCCTCACCCCCTCACCCCCTCCCCTAACAGCCGCGGTCACCCTCCCCCTCCCCCAGCAGCCGCGCCCCCCTCACCCCCTCACCCCCTCCCCCAGCAGCCGCAGTCCCCCTCCACCTCCCCAGCAACTGATGTCACCGTCCCCCAGCAGCCGCGATCCCTCCCCATTCCGCAGCAGCCGCGGTCCCCCTCCCCAGCAGCCGCCGTCCCCCCTCCCCCAGCAGCCACGATCCCTCCCCCTCCCCAGCAGCCGCGGTCGCTCTCCCCTCCCCCAGCAGCCACGATCCCTCGACCCTCCCTCAGCAGCCGCGTTCCCCCTCCCCTCCCCCAGCAGCCGCGATCCCTCCCCCAGCAGCCGCGATCCCTCCCCCCCCCAGCAGCCGCGGTCCCCCTCCTAACCCCCAGCAGCCGCGGTCCCCCTCCCCTCCCCCAGCAGACGCGGTCCCCCTCCACTCCCCCAGCAGCGCAGACCCCCTCCCCCAGCAGCCGCGGTCCCCCTCACCCAGCACCCGCAGTCCCACTCCCTCTCCCCCAGCAACCGCGGTCCCCCTCCCCAGCAGCCGCGGTCCCCCTCCCCCTCTCCCCCAGCAGCCACGGTCCCCTCTTCCTCCCCCAGCAGCCACGGTCCTCTCTTCCTCCCCCAGCAGCCGCGGTCCCCCTCCCCCTCCCCAGCAGCCGCGGTCCCCCTCCCCCAGCAGCCACGGACCCCCTCCCCCAGCAGCCGCGGACCCCTCCCCCAGCAGCCGCGGTCCCCCTCCCGCAGCAGCCGCGTTCCCCCTCCCCACCCCCAGCAGCCGCGGTCGCCCTCCCCTCCCCCAGCAGCCACGATCCCTCCACCCTCCCCCAGCAGCCGCGGGTCCCCTCCCACTCCCCAACAGCCGAGGTCCCCCTCCCCCCCAGCAGCCGCGTTCCCCCTCCCCTCCCCCAGCAGCCACGATCCCTCCTCCCTCCCCCAGCAGCCGTGGTTCCCCCTCCCCTCCCCCAGCAGCCGCGATCCCTCCCCCCTCCCCCAGCAGCCGCGGGTCCCCTCCTTACCCCCAGCAGCCGCGGTCCCCCTCCCCTCCCCCAGTAGCCGCGATCCCTCCCCCAGCAGCCGCGGGTCCCCTCCCCCTCCCAACAGCCGAGGTCCCCCTCCCCCCCAGCAGCCGCGTTCCCCCTCCCCTCCCCCAGCAGCCACGATCCCTCCTCCCTCCCCCAGCAGCCGTGGTTCCCCCTCCCCTCCCCCAGCAGCCGCGATCCCTCCCCCCTCCCCCAGCAGCCGCGGGTCCCCTCCTTACCCCCAGCAGCCGCGGTCCCCCTCCCTCCCCCAGCAGCCGCGATCCCCCTCCCCCTCCCCCAGCAGCCGCGGGTCCCCTCCCTCTCCCCCAGCAACCGCGGGTCCCCTCCCTCTCCCCCAGCAACCGCGGTCCCCCTCCCCAGCAGCCGCGGTCCCCCTCCCCTCTCCCCAGCAGCCACGGTCCCCTCTTCCTCCCCCAGTAGCCAAGGTCCCCCTCCCCCTCCCCCAGCAGCCGCGGTCCCCCTCCCCCTCCCCCAGCAGCCGCGGTCCCCCCCCCCAGCAGCCGCGGTCCCCCTCCCCCAGCAGCCGCGGTCCCCTCCCCCTCCCCCAGCAGCCGCGGTCCCCCTCCCCTCTCCCCCAGCAGCCACGGTCCCCCTCCCCCTCCCCCAGCAGCCGCGGTCCCCCTCCCCTCTCCCCCAGCAGCCACGGTCCCCCTCCCCCTCCCCCAGCAGCCGCGGTCCCCCTCCCCCAGCAGCCGCGGTCCCCCTCCCCAGCAGCCGCGGTCCCCCTCCCCCAGCAGCCGCGGTCCCCCTCCCCCAGCAGCCGCGGTTCCCCTCCCCCAGCAGCCGCGGTCCCCCTCCCCCAGCTGCCGCGGTCCCCCTCCCCAGCAGCCGCGGTCCCCCTCCCCCAGCAGCCGCGGTCCCCCTCCCCCAGCAGCCGCGGTCCCCCTCCCCCAGCAGCCGCGGTCCCCCTCCCCCAGCAGCATTGTCTCGGGTCGGACAGTTTGATGGTGCTGTTTATTTGATGTCTATATAATGTTTATTTGGATCTGTTTTCCCTGAGATTGCCTGTCCTGCCCGCTCTTCCCGCGGCCAGGGTGAGGCAGCGCCCGCCGCTGGCATCGGCCTGGAGCTGGGACACAACAAAGCAAAACAGACCAGAAGTAACTGATGGACAAAACAAAATGTGGGGAGTGCCCCAAACCGCGGGTGGAGCACAGCCCCAACAGAACAGGAAAAGAGACCAAACCTCACCCAATACCCGCCCAATGAAAGTGTGAGAATGGGGGTCGGTCCGGCAGCCCACCCCCTGCGGGGCCCAGCCAGCCCGGAAAGCTTCGAGTGTGCCCGTGGGCAGCGCCTTCCCCCGCTCCAGGGACCCCCGGCCGCCACCCAGCCCTGCCCACAGCACCCACAGCCCTCCGCCACCCAGCCCTGCCCACGGCACCCACAGTCCGGCCCTCCGCCACCCAGCCCTTCCCATGGCACCCACAGCCCGGCCCTCCGCCACCCAGCCCTTCCCATGGCACCCACAGCCCGGCCCTCCACCACCCAGCCCTTCCCACGGCACCCACAGCCCTCCGCCACCCAGCCCTTCCCATGGCACCCACAGCCCTCCCCACCCAGCCCTTCCCACGGCACCCACAGCCCTCCGCCACCCAGCCGTTCCCACGGCACCCACAGCCCTCCGCCACCCAGCCCTTCCCACGGCACCCACAGCCCGGCCCTCCGCCACCCAGCCCTTCCCACGGCACCCACAGCCCTCCCCACCCAGCCCTTCCCATGGCACCCACTGCCCGGCCCTCCGCCACCCAGCCCTTCCCATGGCACCCACAGCCCGGCCCTCCACCACCCAGCCCTTCCCACGGCACCCACAGCCCTCCCCCACCCAGCCCTGCCCACGGCACCCACAGCCCTCCGCCACCCAGCCCTCCCCACGGCACCCACAGCCCTCCGCCACCCAGCCCTTCCCACGGCACCCACAGCCCGGCCCTCCGCACCCAGCCCTTCCCACGGCACCCACAGCCCTCCGCCACCCAGCCCTTCCCACGGCACCCACAGCCCGGCCCTCCGCCACCCAGCCCTGCCCACGGCACCCACGGCACCCACAGCCCTCCGCCACCCAGCCCTTCCTACGGCACCCACCGCCCGTCCCTCCGCCACCCAGCCCTGCCCACGGCACCCACAGCCCTCCGCCACCCAGCCCTTCCCAGGGCACCCACAGCCCTCCGCCACCCAGCCCTTCCCACGGCACCCGCAGCCCTCCCCACCCAGCCCTTCCCATGACACCCACAGCCCGGCCCTCCACCACCCAGCCCTTCCCACGGCACCCACAGCCCTCCCCCACCCAGCCCTTCCCATGGCACCCACAGTCCGGCCCTCCGCCACCCAGCCCTTCCCATGGCACCCACAGCCCGGCCCTCCACCACCCAGCCCTTCCCACGGCACCCACAGCCCTCCCCCACCCAGCCCTTCCCATGGCACCCACAGCCCGGCCCTCCGCCACCCAGCCCTTCCCATGGCACCCACAGCCCGGCCCTCCGCCACCCAGCCCTTCCCATGGCACCCACAGCCCGGCCCTCCGCCGCCCAGCCCTTCCCACGGCACCCACAGCCCGGCCCTCCGCCACCCAGCCCTTCCCACGGCACCCACAGCCCTCCGCCACCCAGCCCTTCCCATGGCACCCACAGCCCTCCGCCACCCAGCCCTTCCCACGGCACCCACAGCCCTCCGCCACCCAGCCCTGCCCACGGCACCCACAGCCCTCCGCTCCGCCACCCAGCCCTGCCCACGGCACCCACCGCCCTCCGCTCCGCCACCCAGCCCTGCCCACGGCACCCACCGCCCTCCGCTCCGCCACCCAGCCCTTCCCACGGCACCCACAGCCCGGCCCTCCGCCACCCAGCCCTTCCCACGGCACCCACAGCCCGGCCCTCTGCCACCCAGCCCTTCCCACGGCACCCACAGACCGGCCCTCCGCCACCCAGCCCTTCCCACGGCACCCACAGCCCTCCGCCACCCAGCCCTTCCCACGGCACCCACAGCCCTCCGCCACCCAGCCCTTCCCACGGCACCCACAGCCCTCCGCCACCCAGCCCTTCCCACGGCACCCACAGCCCTCCGCCACCCAGCCCTTCCCACGGCACCCACAGCCCGGCCCTCCGCCACCCAGCCCTTCCCACGGCACCCACAGCCCTCCCCACCCAGCCCTTCCCACGGCACCCACAGCCCGGCCCTCCGCCACCCAGCCCTTCCCACGGCACCCACAGCCCTCCGCCACCCAGCCCTTCCCACGGCACCCACAGCCCGGCCCTCCGCCACCTAGCCCTTCCCACGGCACCCACAGCCCTCCCCACCCAGCCCTTCCCATGGCACCCACAGCCCGGCCCTCCGCCACCCAGCCCTTCCCATGGCACCCACAGCCCGGCCCTCCACCACCCAGCCCTTCCCACGGCACCCACAGCCCTCCCCCACCCAGCCCTGCCCACGGCACCCACAGCCCTCCGCCACCCAGCCCTTCCCACGGCACCCACAGCCCTCCGCCACCCAGCCCTTCCCACGGCACCCACAGCCCTCCCCACCCAGCCCTTCCCACGGCACCCACAGCCCTCCCCACCCAGCCCTGCCCACGGCACCCACAGCCCGGCCCTCCGCCACCCAGCCCTTCCCACGGCACCCACAGCCCGGCCCTCTGCCACCCAGCCCTGCCCACGGCACCCACAGCCCGGCCCTCCGCCACCCAGCCCTTCCCACGGCACCCACAGCCCTCCGCCACCCAGCCCTGCCCACGGCACCCACTGCCCGGCCCTCCGCCACCCAGCCCTTCCCACGGCACCCACAGCCCTCCACCACCCAGCCCTTCCCACGGCACCCACAGCCCTCCCCCACCCAGCCCTGCCCACGGCACCCACAGCCCTCCGCCACCCAGCCCTTCCCACGGCACCCACAGCCCTCCCCCACCCAGCCCTTCCCACGGCACCCACAGCCCTCCCCCACCCAGCCCTTCCCATGGCACCCACAGCCCGGCCCTCCGCCACCCAGCCCTTCCCACGGCACCCACAGCCCGGCCCTCCACCACCCAGCCCTTCCCACGGCACCCACAGCCCTCCGCCACCCAGCCCTTCCCACGGCACCCACAGCCCTCCCCCACCCAGCCCTTCCCATGGCACCCACAGCCCGGCCCTCCGCCACCCAGCCCTTCCCATGGCACCCACAGCCCGGCCCTCCACCACCCAGCCCTTCCCACGGCACCCACAGCCCTCCCCCAACCAGCCCTGCCCACGGCACCCACAGCCCTCCGCCACCCAGCCCTTCCCACGGCACCCACAGCCCTCCCCCACCCAGCCCTTCCCATGGCACCCACAGCCCTCCGCCACCCAGCCGTTCCCACGGCACCCACCGCCCTCCGCCACCCAGCCCTTCCCCCGGCACCCACAGCCCGGCCCTCCCCCACCCAGCCCTTCCCACGGCACCCACAGCCCTCCGCCACCCAGCCCTTCCCCCGGCACCCACAGCCCTCCGCCACCCAGCCCTTCCCACGGCACCCACAGCGCTCCGCCACCCAGCACTTCCCACGGCACCCACAGCCCTCCGCCACCCAGCCCTGCCCACGGCACCCACAGCCCTCCCCCACCCAGCCCTTCCCACGGCACCCACAGCCCGGCCCTCCGCCACCCAGCCCTTCGCACGGCACCCACAGCCCTCCGCCACCCAGCCCTTCCCACGGCACCCACAGCCCTCCCCACCCAGCCCTGCCCACGGCACCCACAGCCCTCCCCCACCCAGCCCTTCCCACGGCACCCACAGCCCGGCCCTCCGCCACCCAGCCCTTCCCACGGCACCCACAGCCCTCCGCCACCCAGCCCTGCCCACGGCACCCACAGCCCGGCCCTCCGCCACCCAGCCCTGTCCACGGCACCCACAGCCCGGCCCTCCGCCACCCAGCCCTTCCCACGGCACCCACAGCCCGGCCCCACCCAGCCCTGCCCACGGCACCCACCGCCCTCCGCCACCCAGCCCTGACCACGGCACCCACCGCCCTCCGCCACCCAGCCCTGCCCACGGCACCCACCGCCCTCCGCCACCCAGCCCTTCCCACGGCACCCACAGCCCTCCGCCACCCAGCCCTTCCCACGGCACCCACCGCCCTCCGCCACCCAGCCCTTCCCACGGCACCCACCGCCCTCCGCCACCCAGCCCTGACCACGACACTCACAGCCCGGCCCCCCGCCACCCAGCCCTTCCCACGGCACCCACAGCCCTCCCCCACCCAGCCCTTCCCACGGCACCCACCGCCCTCCGCTCCGCCAGCCACCCGAATGGAGATTGGCGGAGGTGCGGATTCCTGAGCAGCGCCTCCCTTACGACAGCCGCCACTCCTGACGGGGGAGAGCTGCGGCGCCTGGAGACCGTGTTCCAGACTTTGAGGAGGTCCTGGTACAAGACGGGCAGCGCCAACAGAGAGTTCCGAAGACCCTGCTGGTCCACAGACAGGAGCCGCACGTCGTAGTTCAGGCCGAGCCCCTGGGGGGAGAAATCCGTCGCCAGGGCCCCACCGTGGAGGAGGCTCAGCGTCCAGGTAACGCTGCAGAGTCTGAGGGTGGAAAGTGGCAGTCTGGGTGCGGAGGCACACCAGCGCCTGACCGCCCTCCGCCATCGGGAGACTCCAGACCTCCGCAGCGACCCCGTGCAGTCGATTGTCCCGGAGGAACCGAAGCTGGGCTCTCTGGATGGTGGGACAAAGCCAGGGGGGGGGAGTCAGTGACCAGCCGGGACCACAGCATGGAGGCGATCAGCTGGTTTATGACGAGAACTCGGCCCCTGTGGGACAGCACTCGGAGCCGTCCTGTCCAGCGTCCCAGGCCAGCGGTGACCTTGGTCTCCAGCTCCTGCCCGTTCGCCGGCCAGGCTCCCTCTGCCGGGCAAAGCTGGACTCCCAGGTCGAGGCTGTTGGTCCGACTCCAGCTGAAGGGCCCGAGCTCCTCCGGGAGGGGGTCCACCTGCCACGGACCGACCAGGAGTCCGGAACATTTGGCCCAGTTGATCCGTGCGGAGGACGCGGCGGAGTAGACAGCTTGGCTCTCTCGCATCCTCCGGGGGTCCCCGGGGTCAGTGACCATGAGGAACACGGCATCAGCGTCCGCCGAGAGGACCACCCCCCCGTCCGGCTCGGCCAGAACCAGCCCCGTGAACCCCCTCCGCAGGAGGCACAGGAAAGGCCCCACGCAGAGGGAATAATGTTGGCCGGACAGGGGGCAGCCCTGACGCACTCCTCTCCCAAAGCGAAGGGGCGCCGTCAGGGACCCGTTAACCTTAATCAGACTCTCCGAGGCGGCGGACAGTAACCGGATCCGGGGGGCAAAATACCACCCGAACCCGACAGCTCGCAGAGTCCCGAGCAAATCCCCGGGCCCCACCCTGTCGAACGCCTTCTCCTGGTCAAGAGACAGGAAGGCGCTCGACATACCAGTCCCCTGGGTAAAATGAATAATGTCCCGGGCCAGGTGGACATTGTCATAGATTGTGCGGTCCGGGACTGTGTAGGACTGGTCAGGGTGGACCATGTGGTCCAGCTCGGGGCCAAGGCGTAAACACAGCACCTTGGCGAAGATTTTATAGTCCGTGCTGAGGAGGGAGACCGGTCGCCAGTTCTTAAGTCGGCGGAGATCCCCCTTCTTGGGCAAGTGGGCAACGACGGCCCTGCGCCACGAAAGGGGCATCTCCCCGGTCGCGATACATTCCCCCAGGACCCCCGCGTAGTCGCTCCCCAGGACGTCCCAGCACGCCCTGAAGAACTCCACGGTCAGCCCGTCCAGCCCTGGGGATTTGCCCCGTGAGAGGCTGTCCAGGGCGCCGGTCAGCTCTTGGAGGTTGATGGCATTATCGAGCTTCCCGGCGCCCTCCGGGCCCACCTGCGGCAGGTCCTCCCCCAGAACTCTGCAAGCGTCCTCGCTGGACGGACCCGGAGAGAAGAGGTCGGAGTAAAAATCCCTGATCAGGGTCCTGACCCCCTCCGGATCCGAGACGAGGGGCCGGTCGTCGGCCAGCAGCGTAGAAACCTGCCGACGGGCCCCGCGTCCTCTTTCCAGCGAGTAGAAGAAGCGGGAGCCGCGGTCCATGTCCGTTAGGAGACGGATCCGCGACCTCACGTCCTCGCCACGGGACCCGGCCAGTTGCAGGCCCCGCAGTGCGCCCCTCTTCTCCCTGTTCACCAGCCCCAGGGCCGGGCCTCATCGGGCTGAGCGAGACGTGACTCCAGATCGAGGAGTTCCTCAGCCAGGTTGGCAATCGTGGAGTTCCGTCCCGCCGTAGACCCCTCCGTGTACCCCTGACAGACGGCACGGTTCTGGGCCTTGCCCACATCCCACAGTAGCCTCAAGGAGGGGAAGCCACCCCGCTTCCTTCTCCAGCCGGCCCAGAAACGGCAGATGGAGTCCAGGAACCGCTCGTCCTCCAGCAGCAGGTTGTTAAAGTGCCAGTACGCGGACCGTGTCTGAGCGCGGGACGGGGCGAGACCCGCCCACACCAGGTGGTGATCCGAGCTCGGCACCTGCTCCATGGAGGCCGTCGGAACGCTGGGCAAGTACGTCTTGGAAATGTAAAGACGGTCGATGCTGGACGCTTTGAACGGGGGCTGCACAGAGGTGCGCACCCGCAATTCAGGATGGAGAGTCCACCAGACATCCACCAAGTCAAAGGACCTAACCAGGTCCCTCAACTCCACCACCGCAGCCAGGCCGCGCTGGACTCCAGTGCGGTCCTTGTCCTTGAGGGTGCAATTAAAATCCCCTCCGAGGACGATGCACTCTGTTTTTGAAAACTCACCACTATTCTTAGAATTCCCCCTCGACCAAAAAGGGCCGAGATTCTAAATGGTGATCAGGATTCTCACTCCCGACTCCGATGCAAGCTTCAGTGGGTGCTATTCAGGTCAAACTATATTTTCAAGTTATCCCCCGGTATAACCCATACCTTCACCGAAGATTTAATCTACTTCCCACTTAGTAGCATCGATCCTGGGTCCCGCATTGCTAAGGAAGTAAAGTAGACTTTGGAATAACCACTATTTCAGGTTAAATTAAGTTATTTTATTATTATATTTTTTCTTTTAACAGCTGCAAATACTTTCTTTACAGAAAGGAAAAAGATCTTGCTTCTGGGTCCTTCTGGTTGGTTGAAGGGACCTTCAGGCCCACCTTGACAATCAATCTTCTATATAAAGTCTGGTCTTCTTTAGATGTAATCGCTGATGAGCTCGGTTGCTGTGTCCTGTCTTTCCCATGTACCGAGCTGTGAGAGCTGACTCTGCAGACTGTCTCTGAGCTGACATAGAGCTGACTCTTTGAATTATAGTCTTCCTGAGATGTATTAGCTGTTTTAGCTCGGCTGCTATGCCTTGTCTTTCCCATGGCCGAGCTGACTGTAATCTGACTCTGAGCTGCTTGTTTCTTCTCTGCTTCTCTCTCTCCCTCCCTCTGAGTTCTGGTTCTGGTTCTGGTAGTTCCTGCCCTGGTCTCTGGGTTTACATATTTTTCTAACAGTTATCTAGTTTTTATGACTATATCGTAAAGTAACTTATTTCACTTTGATTGAAAAAAGTATCTTTGATCTAATCTTTCTAATCCAACTACGTATTCATTTTGACATAACTGCATCTCAGAGATCGGATTACATTGTTTCCTGTGTGATGATCAAAATGCTTTGGTTTCAAGAGGTGTTACTTTTAATTCCTGTCATTTCTGTAGTTTTATTTTCCAATTGTGTCCTCAGCTCGTAATTTTGACTTTGATTTTGGCTTTGAATTATGTTTCTCGTAGACCGATAGTCTCCAGCTTTCTTTAATTTACCTGGTTTAGCAAATTTTCATACCTAGAATTATCACCAAATTCAACTGAACCTCATCCTTTTTTCCAGCTGCTATCTAAGACAGTTACTTTCAATGAAGGTGTGGGCCATTGTTTTTGGCTTCATTCAAAATCCTGTTTGTCTTGTTTGCTGAGCCTGCTTGACCAAGGCTATCTGCATTTTACAATCCTCTCCTGGCAGCTGCTGTTAACCCTTTGTGGGATCTTTCCCTGTATCCTCTCATGTTTCTCCCAGACCAGATATTGCCAGACTTCCATGTTTCAAATTACACATCTTTCCATATTTTCAATAACACCCCGTCTTGACATTTGAAACAAACTACATCATTTGGTCAATTATCCCCCCCCCCCCCATCTAATTGTACTGATGAATATTTATACCCAACCTTTCTCATTTGTATGTACATGTTTTGTGATTTTAAATTGTGCATCGTAACCAATTTGTAAATGTATCCATATCACAGACCAGTGTCTTTTTCGTTCTTTCCTCAAGTCCAATTACAGTGAACCATAGCCGTAGCCGCTCAGGAAGGTACCAGAATAGCTATATCCGGGTTCCACTACCTCCAAAGCAGTTTACTTCCTTGGGGTAGCAGCACCGTAGAAGCTTCCTCATGTCCCTTAGAAACAGCACACAACTCAGTCCATCAGTAACCAAAAAGGCCATTTGTCCATCACTGGCTGTTTCGTGTCCATTTTTCCGTCATCCAAATTGCTTACCGTTTCTCATCGGAATGGTAAATTATGACATCATGTACACCCACTGGTTCCCTCGCTTCATTAATTTAAAAGGTTCAATTGATCCTTCTTCTAACCCTGACTTCCCCACATGAATGTCTAATATTGTTCTGAACCATGTATGTCTGCCAGCCCCTGGTGTACAGGAGAGAATATCTTTCCGACAAACTTCCTTCAAACCCCTTTCGTCTGTTAGCATTTCCCTTACAACATTTGTAATACAAGATGCCGACAGTATTCTCAAAACCCCATCGAACTGTCACTTTTTCCAAATAAATTCTCCCTAATGTTAAATACACAGTAAAAAAAAATTAAGTCTTGTCTTAACACATTACCCATCACCTAACTACACAAATAGACCGTTTTTTACAACTTTACATAATTGCAACTGTTATCACAATTTCAATACGAAAAATAAAGTACAATATCGACACATCCCTTCGTGGCTTTGGAACCAATGGTCACTACATATTAAATATGGCGTGTTAACAGCATCAATATTATATGTGATGTTCTATGCAGTTAAATCAAGAAAGCACACTAAACTACCGCTATTTCCCCTCTATTAAAACATTCAGACAGTTTCGAAATGCTGATCAAGTTCTCTAACGGCACACATACCCCCATTATCTTACATACATAACAGTGCCTAACAATTGACATGACATTTCTTCCTTAATAATGTTTACAGCTCGACAATGTAATATTGTTTGCTGCATTGGTAATAATTTTCCCCCCTTGGCTTCAACCTACAAAAATTCTTAATCTACTGTCATTTATCATATTGGGGTTCCTCGTCAGTCGCTGCTGTCTGCCGAGACCCTTAATAACTCCACCACATAGTACATACCCCATGGAGACCGCAGATCATCCATCAGCTGATGTCCAGTTAGAGATGGCTGACCAGAGGTTTCACTGTTCAGTAATAATTTGAGATTTTGATGTGTTTCCAACCCGTAAAGTTTTCCCTCGGGCTCTATCATTTAATTCCCTCAAGTATGTAGGCGATTGTATCATTAGTTTCCCCCCAATCCTGTCTAAAACATTCCTTTCTGGAGTGCAGTTCTCTTCCTTCTTGTGAACTGGTTTGTCTGTTATTTACTTTTTCCATCTGAAAAATCAAATGAGCAGGTCAAGGGTGGAGAGGGCCCTATTCTTTACTGTGTACTTTCTATCTTCGTTTGAACACTCCCGAAGTGCCCTCTCCAGGACTTCCGGATTTCTTTTGCCACCATTTCTTTTGTCTCTTTTCTTTTTTTTTTGAACTCGTTTATTTTCCTTATCATTGATGTACATCACTCAATGAAGGGCTGTTAAGCCTCCTCCTTCTGCCATTGCACCCCTGAGTGAGATTCGAAGAATCTCAAACTCCGCCCCTTTTGCTCACTCTGATCCAATCTGTCGAAACCTTACCCTGATACATTCCTGATATTGCTACTGCGTTTACTTCACTTACTTTATTTTGATTACACCGGATTTTTATGAAGGTAAGTTCCAAACATGACATTTTAACTTCATGATCTGCCCAACCAATGGTGCTAACGGGTTTTAATTCACTGTCTTCCCACCAATTGGGTCATGTGTTTTAATTGTGACATAATTTCTTTTGCTCCAGACACCATGCTTCGCTAAGTCAATGTTTACCCAGATTCTGAACAAACTTGTCTTCACATTTTACAGCTTCACTGATTATTTTCCCTGCAGTTTTAGTTGGTAGCTTCACCCAAACTTCCTCTGTTATCAATTGTTTGGATATCTTAATTTTACCTGCATCTATTTTTATCAAATCTTTTCCTGCCATCAGATTCTCTTTTCCTTATACTGCAAGTAATTCTCTTAATCTAACTTTTGATCCAAAATCTTTATTCTCTAAAGCTCCTTCTTCAATTTATTTTAACATTCTAAACATGATTATTTTTGCTGGTGACATTCTTGACCTCATCGGGCACTAGGACCCTGCGGAGCTATGCAGTGTCAATTTCAACGCTCAGTTTCAAAGGCTGTAAGCAGCTGACTGCTGCCCAGTACAAACTCTTTATAAGACCATAAGACCGTAAGACATCGTAGCGGAAGTAAGGCCATTCGGCCCATCGAGTCCACTCCGCCATTCAATCATGGCTGATTTCAACTCCATTTACCCGCTCTCTCTCCATAGCCCTTAATTGCTCGAGAAATCAAGAATTTATCAACTTCTGTCTTAAAGACACTCAACATCCCGGCCTCCACCGCCCTCTGTGGCAATGAATTCCACAGACCCACCACTCTCTGGCTGAAGAAATTTCTCCTCATCTCTGTTCTAAAGTGACTCCCTTTTATTCTAAGGCTGTGCCCCCGGGTCCTAGTCTCCCCTGCTAATGGAAACAACTTCCCTACGTCCACCCTATCTAAACCATTCATTATCTTGTAAGTTTCTTTTAGATCTCCCCTCAACCTCCTAAACTCCAATGAATATAATCCCAGGATCCTCAGACGTTCATCGTATGTTAGGCCTACCATCTGGTTATTCTGAGACCAATTTAACTCTGAACATACTGATGCCTTGTCTTTCCCATGGCCGAGCTGACTGTAATCTGACTCTGAGCTGCTTGTTTCTTCTCTGCTTCTCTCTCTCCCTCCCTCTGAGTTCTGGTTCTGGTTCTGGTAGTTCAAAAGAACAAAGAACAAAGAACAAAGAAATGTACAGCACAGGAACAGGCCCTTCGGCCCTCCAAGCCCGTGCCGACCATACTGCCCGACCAAACTACAATCTTCTACACTTCCTGGGTCCGTATCCTTCTATTCCCATCCTATTCATATATTTGTCAAGATGCCCCTTAAATGTCCCTATCGTCCCTGCTTCCACTACCTCCTCCGGTAGCGCGTTCCAGGCACCCACTACCCTCTGCGTAAAAAACTTGCCTCGTACATCTACTCTAAACTTTGCCCCTCTCACCTTAAACCTATGCCCCCTAGTAATTGACCCCTCTACCCTGGGGAAAAGCCTCTGACTACCCACTCTGTCTATGCCCCTCATAATTTTGTATACCTCTATCAGGTCGCCCCTCAACCTCCTTCGTTCCAGTGAGAACAAACCGAGTTTATTCAATCGCTCCTCATAGCTTATGCCCTCCATACCAGGCAACATTCTGGTAAATCTCTTCTGCACCCTCTCTAAAGCCTCCACATCCTTCTGGTAGTGTGGCGACCAGAATTGAACACTATACTCCAAGTGTGGCCTAACTAAGGTTCTATACAGCTGCAACATGACTTGCCAATTCTTATACTCAATGCCCCGGCCAATGAAGGCAAGCATGCCGTATGCCTTCTTGACTACCTTCTCCACCTGTGTAGCCCCTTTCAGTGATCTGTGGACCTGTACTCCTAGATCTCTTTGACTTTCAATACTCTTGAGGGTTCTACCATTCACTGTATATTCCCTACCTGCATTAGCCCTTCCAAAATGCATTACCTCACATTTGTCCAGGTTAAACTCCATCTGCCATCTCTCCGCCCAAGTCTCCAGACAATCTAAATCCTGCTGTATCCTCAGACAGTCCTCATCGCTATCCGCAATTCCACCAACCTTTGTGTCGTCTGCAAACTTACTAATCAGACCAGTTACATTTTCCTCCAAATCATTTATATATACTACAAAGAGCAAAGGTCCCAGCACTGATCCCTGTGGAACACCACTGGTCACAGCCCTCCAATTAGAAAAGCATCCCTCCATTGCTACCCTCTGCCTTCTATGGCCTAGCCAGTTCTGTATCCACCTTGCCAGTTCACCCCTGATCCCGTGTGACTTCACCTTTTGTACTAGTCTACCATGAGGGACCTTGTCAAAGGCCTTACTGAAGTCCATATAGACAACATCTACTGCCCTACCTGCATCAATCATCTTAGTGACCTCCTCGAAAAACTCTATCAAGTTAGTGAGACACGACCTCCCCTTCACAAAACCGTGCTGCCTCTCACTAATACGTCCATTTGCTTCCAAATGGGAGTAGATCCTGTCTCGAAGAATTCTCTCCAGTAATTTCCCTACCACTGAAGTAAGGCTCACCGGCCTGTAGTTCCCGGGATTATCCCTGCCACCCTTCTTAAATAGAGGAACAACATTGGCTATTCTCCAGTCCTCCGGGACATCCCCTGAAGACAGCGAGGATCCAAAGATTTCTGTCAAGGCCTCAGCAATTTCCTCTCCAGCCTCCTTCAGTATTCTGGGGTAGATCCCATCCGGCCCTGGGGACTTATCTACCTTAATATTTTTTAAGACACCCAACACCTCGTCTTTTTGGATCACAATGTGACCCAGGCTATCTACACCCCCTTCTCCAGACTCAACATCTACCAATTCCTTCTCTTTGGTGAATACTGATGCAAAGTATTCATTTAGTACCTCGCCCATTTCCTCTGGCTCCACACATAGATTCCCTTGCCTATCCTTCAGTGGGCCAACCCTTTCCCTGGCTACCCTCTTGCTTTTTATGTAAGTGTAAAAAGCCTTGGGATTTTCCTTAACCCTATTTGCCAATGACTTTTCATGACCCCTTCTAGCCCTCCTGACTCCTTGCTTAATTTCCTTCCTACTTTCCTTATATGCCACACAGGCTTCGTCTGTTCCCAGCCTTTTAGCCCTGACAAATGCCTCCTTTTTCTTTTTGACGAGGCCTACAATATCACTCGTCATTCAAGGTTCCCGAAAATTGCCGTATTTATCTTTCTTCCTCACAGGAACATGCCTGTCCTGTATTCCTTTCAACTGACACTTGAAAGCCTCCCACATGTCAGATGTTGATTTGCCCTCAAACATCCGCCCCCAATCTATGTTCTTCAGTTCCCGCCTAATATTGTTATAATTAGCCTTCCCCCAATTTAGCACATTCATCCTCGGACCACTCTTATCCTTGTCCACCAGTACTTTAAAACTTACTGAATTGTGGTCACTGTTACCGAAATGCTCCCCTACTGAAACATCTACCACCTGGCCGGGCTCATTCCCCAATACCAGGTCCAGTACCGCCCTTTCCCTAGTTGGACTGTTTACATATTGTTTTAAGAAGCCCTCCTGGATGCTCCTTACAAACTCTGCCCCGTCTAAGCCCCTGGCACTAAGTGAGTCCCAGTCAATATTGGGGAAGTTGAAGTCTCCCATCACCACAACCCTGTTGTTTTTACTCTTTTCCAAAATCTGTCTACCTATCTGCTCCTCTATCTCCCGCTGGCTGTTGGGAGGCCTGTAGTATACCCCCAACATTGTGACTGCACCCTTCTTATTCCTGATCTCTACCCATATAGCCTCACTGCCCTCTGAGGTGTCCTCTCGCTGTATAGCTGTGATACTCTCCTGAACAAGTAGCGCAACTCCGCCTCCCCTTTTACATCCCCCTCTATCCCGCCTGAAACATCTAAATCCTGGAACGTTTAGCTGGCAATCCTGCCCTTCCCTCAACCAGGTCTCTGTAATGGCAACAACATCATAGTTCCAAGTAGTAATCCAAGCTCTAAGTTCATCTGCCTTACCCGTAATGCTCCTTGCATTAAAACATATGCACTTCAGGCCACCAGACCCGCTGTGTTCAGCAACTTCTCCCCGTCTGCTCTGCCTCAGAGCCACACTGTCCCTATTCCCTAGTTCTCCCTCAATGCTCTCACCTTCTGTCCTATTGCTCCCGTGCCCACCCCCCTGCCATACTAGTTTAAACCCTCCCGTGTGACACTAGCAAATCTCGCGGCCAGGATATTTGTGCCTCTCCGGTTTAGATGCAACCCGTCCATCTTATACAGGTCACACCTGCCCCGGAAGAGCTCCCAGTGGTCCAGATAACAGAAACCCTCCCTCCTACACCAGCTGTTTAGCCACGTGTTTGTCTGCTCTATCTTCCTATTTCTAGCCTCACTGGCACGTGGCACAGGGAGTAATCCCGAGATTACAACCCTCGAGGTCCTGTCTTTTAACTTTCTGCCTAGCTCCCTGAACTCCTGCTGCAGGACCTCATGCCCCTTCCTGCCTATGTCGTTAGTACCAATATGTACAACGACCTCTGCCTGTTTGCCCTCCCCCTTCAGGATTCCCTCTACCCGTTCGGAGACATCCTGGACCCTGGCACCAGGGAGGCAACATACCATCCTGGAGTCTCTTTCACGTCCACAGAAGCGCCTATCTGTGCCCCTGACTATAGAGTCCCCTATAACTATTACTCTTCTGCGCTTTGACCCTCCCTTCTGAACATCAGAGCCAGCCGTGGTGCCACTGCTCTGGCTGCTGCTGTTTTCCCCTGATAGGCTATCCCCCCCGACAGTATCCAAAGGGGTATATCTGTTCGAGAGGGGGACAACCACAGGGGATTCCTGCACTGACTGCCTGCCCTTTCTGGTGGTCACCCATTTCTCTGCCTGCACCTTGGGTGTGACCACACTTACATAACTGCGATCTATGACGCTTTCCGCCACCTGCATGCTCCTAAGTGCATCCAATTGCTGCTCCAACCGAACCATGTGGTCTGTGAGGAGCTGCAGTTGGGTGCACTTTCTGCAGATGAAGCCATCCGGGACGCTGGAAGCCTCCCGGACCTGCCACATCTCACAGTCAGAGCACAGCACCCCTCTAACTGACATTGCGTCAATTAATTAAAATTAAAATTTGTCTTTTTTTTTTTAAATACTTTTTTTTTTAAATTACAAAGTTACTGTCAACTATCTGTTTCCTAGCACTAGATTTCTAATAGAAATGCGATAGCTAACTATAATATTCTCCGATCTCTGGCTTAGATATCCTCTAAATTATAATTAAGTTATTATATGTTTACTTAGTTCCCAAATACTCAAAAAAAATTTAGGTTCGAATCCCAACCAGCCACTCAGGTCACAGCTTTTCTGTGATGTCACTTCAGTTTCCCCCCGACACACACAATTTGAAAAAAAGGTATAAAAGTAAAAATCACTCACTTACCTTCTGAGATGTTCTCAGGTTCTCTCGCTGACAGAGACTGCTCCTCCACCTCCAATCCTTGACCTGCACAATGCTAATAATATAATAATATAATATGGCACTTACCTTACACCAATGGGTCTTATTATTAGGTTAGAGGAGGAGGGTGGGTGGGAGACACTACACGTGTAGTGTCTCGGGTTTCCTCTCCACCAGAATTTATTGGTTGGGGGGGGGGGGGGGGGAACTTGCCAGATGTCGAACTTCCGGTTCCCGCCGAAATCCAAAGGGCTGCTCCTGTAAAGGTAAGGTTTTTAAATACACTACTCACCTCCCAGAAGGCCCCTGCGCACCGCTGCCGCCGAAATCCAAAGGGCTGCTCCTGTAAAGGTAAGGTTTTTAAATACACTACTCACCTCCCAGAAGGCCCCTGCGCACCGCTGCCGCCGAAATCCAAAGGGCTGCTCCTGGAAAGGTAAGGTTTTTAAATACACTACTCACCTCCCAGAAGGCCCCTGCGCACCGCTGCCGCCGAAATCCAAAGGGCTGCTCCTGTAAAGGTAAGGTTTTTAAATACACTACTCACCTCCCAGAAGGTGCCCTGGTCTCTGGGTTTACATATTTTTCTAACAGTTATCTAGCTTTTATGATTTTATTGTAAAGTAACTTATTTCACTTTGATTGTACAAAGTACATTTGACTAAACCTTCTAATCCAACTAAGTATTCATTTTGACATAACTGCATATCAGAGATCTGATTACAGTGTTTCCTTTGTGATGATCAAAATGCTTTGGTTTCAGGAGGTGTTACTTTTAATTCCTGTCATTTCTGTAGTTTTATTTTCCAATTGTGTCCTCAGCTCATAATTTTGACTTTGATTTTGGCTTTGAATTATGTTTCTCGTAGACTGATAGTCTCCAGCTTTCTTTAATTTACCTTGTTTAGCAAATTTTCACACCTAGAATTATCACCAAATGCAACTGAACCTCATCCTTTTTTCCAGCTGCTAACTAAGATAGTTACTTTCAATGAAGGTGTGGGCCATTGTTTTTGGCTTCATTCAAAATCCTGTTTGTCTTGTTTGCTGAGCCTGCTTGAGCAAGGCTATCTGCATTTTACAATCCTCTCCTGGCAGCTGCTGTTCACCCTTTGTGGGATCTTTCCCTGTATCCTCTCTTGTTTCTCCCAGACCAGATATTGCCAGACTTCCATGTTTCAAATTACACATCTTTCCATATTTTCAATAACAACTCTCCCACCGGGATGGTGCCTGGAAGAGTGGACACCTTTTGGAAGAAAGCCGCCTGCTGCGGTCCGGCCACGGGAGCGGATACATTTACAAAGTGAATCACCGCTGCCCCGAAACGGGCCTTTAGGTGCAGCAGACGGCCTGGCACCGGCTCCTTGACCCCCCAAGATCTTCGGCTGAAAATGTGGAGCCAACAAGATAGCCACCCCGCCCGAACGTGGGGCCAGGTGACTCATGAAGACTCCTCCTTGCCCCTCCAGGGTCCACTGAGCTTCGTCACCCGGGTGGCCTGGGTTTCCTGCAGGAAGCACACCCCGTACTTTCCGTCCCGGAGGATAGACAAGAACTGGAGACGGTGGTGCGCGTGGCTGCTGCCGTTGATGTTGAGGCTGGCCATGGTTACCTCCATGTCAGCAGCAATAGTTATCCATCACCTTTAGTGCTCAGAGTGGGGGTACCGCCCCCTCCACTCCCTCAGGAGTCCCACAAGGAACTGAGCAGCTTGGCGCTGCTCCTCCTGGTCTTGATCGAACTCCCGGGCCTCTCTGACATAGGCCCGGGCGGAGCCAAGGAGCAGCCCCAGGTTTCCCCAGCTGCCCAGGGCCAGCCGCACACAGTCCGGGTGACCATGGTGCGTTCCCAGAAATGTCCGGCGTTCCCCAGGGGGGACGAGGGGGGACTCGGTGCCGGGTGTGAGGGTGCCCTCTGCCTCGCTGCAGAGCGCGTCTAAATCCTCCTCCTCACCCGCCACCGAGCAGCCTTCCTCCTCCGAACGGTCACCTCCCGAGCTCGATTCCCCCGCCACATGGAGTATGGCGGGCGGCACGGGCCCACCGGCTAACCCTTGGCCCGAGTCGACCCCACCCCCAGGGTCGTCCTCAGGCAGGTCCCTCGCAGGCTCCTCCCGCGGTTCAGGGCCCGTGGACGGCGCCTCCACCCACGCCGGCGACTCCGGGACCTCGGAGAGACCCCCCCGGAAACATGTCCGGCTTGAAAACAGGGCTCTCCGGCGTCGCCCGCCCGGGTGTAGAGGGCGGGGAGCCTTCCCCGTACTCCCCAGTCCACGGCCCACAGTGGCACGATGAGCGGTCGCTGCTGCTGCCGGCCCCCGGCGATGGTGAAGAGGAGGCGTCCGGGGAGGAAACTTGCACCGGGCGGGACGGGCCCCCAGGGGCTTCGACTCCGCTCGACCCCGGGTCCTCCTGCTCGGGGGGCGACAGCAGCTCGAGTGGCTCGGGGGCCTCGGAGGCCCCCCCCCGGCCTTGCTTCTCTTCATTGTGTGCCCCAGGCCAGGCGTCAGGGGGATGGGCACCAACACGGGAGACCCCCCCCTCCTCGCCCGGGGAGGGGGCAGCAAACCCCCCCTTGCCCGGGCAGGCGGCGCTTGCGGGGAGGGGGCGGCTCGGGATCGCCCTGCTGCACGGCCTCCATGGCGGGAGAGGCCCCGGCAGCATCCCCCTCCCCCTCCTGGCTCAGGCGGACAGGAGCCTGGCGGCGGAAGGAGTAGACATGGCGGAGGGAGGGGTCCCGCAGGCCGAGCGTCAGCGGCGCCGCCCCGGACCTCACCTCCCCCAGTAGGTTGGGATGGGGCAGGAGGAGCTCGGTGGGGAGGGAGGGCGGGACGTTTGATAGAACAACACGTTCTGCGGTGGCCTCCAGCGTCTCCACCGCCACGTGTGTCCCGCCCACCGTGAGCCCCCTTTCCAGGGCCCGGTGGGCCGCCTGCTCGGCCCGCAGGAAGAACCCGGCCTTGCCGTACATCCGCGAGGCGGCTACGATGGCCGAGGGGCCGACAGCCCCGCCCATCGCACGGGTGCCCGCCTCAATGGTCATGGTAGGGTGGGCATAGCACTTCACCCCCAGCTGCCGCGTGAGCAGGCGGGAGGGCGAGGGCACCGCGGGGGCAGCGGAGCGACGGGAGGCTGCCGCCCCCACATAATGTCTTGTCCGCCCTGCCCCCGGCAGTGGAGGATGCCCCTGAGGTGCTGGCCAGAGGGTGGGAGGGCAGGAGGCCGGGCCTGCAGCTCTGGATGGTCCCACTCCCACCTCAGGCAGAGGGGTGGGAGGACAGGAGGCCGGGCCTGCAGCTCCGTATGGTCCCAGTCCCACCTCAGGCAGAGGGGTGGTAGGACAGGAGACTGGGCCTGCAGCCCTGGATGGTCCCACTCCCACCTCAGGCAGAGTGGTGGGAGGACAGGAGGCTGGGCCTGCAGCTCTGGATGGTCCCACTCCCACCTCAGGCAGAGGGGTGGGAGGACAGGAGGCCGGGTCAGCAGCCCCGAATGGTCCCGCTCCCACCTCAGGCAGAGGGGTGGGAGGACAGGAGGCCGGGCCTGCAGCCCTGGATGGTCCCAGTCCCACCTCAGGCAGAGGGGTGGGGGACAGGAGGCTGGGCCTGCAGCCCTGGATGGTCCCACCTCAGGAAGAGGGGTGGGAGGACAGGAGGCCGGGCCTGCAGCCCTGGATGGTCCAAGTCCCACCTCAGGCAGAGGGGTGGGAGGACAGGAGGCTGGGCCTGCAGCCCTGGATGGTCCCAGTCCCACCTCAGGCAGAGGGGTGGGAGGACAGGAGGCCGGGCCTGCAGCCCTGGATGCTCCCAGTCCCACCTCAGGCAGAGGGGTGGGAGGACAGGAGGCTGGGCCTGCAGCCCCAGGCGGTCCCACTCCCACCTCAGGCAGAGGAGTGGGAGGATAGGAGGCCGGGCCTGCAGCCCTGGATGGTCCCACTCCCAACTCAGGCAAAGGGGTGGGAGGACAGGAGGCCGGTCCTGCAGCCCTGGATGGTCCCACTCCCACCTCAGGCAGAGGGGTGAGAGGACAGGAGGCCGGGCCTGCAGCCCTGTATGGTCCCACTCCCACCTCAGGCAGACGGGTGAGAGGACAGGAGGCTGGGCCTGCAGCCCCGGATGGTCCCAGTCCCACCTCAGGCAGAGGGGTGGGAGGCCAGGAGGCCGGGCCTGCAGCTCTGGATGGTCCCAGTCCCACCTCAGGCAGAGGGGTGGGAGGACAGGTGACTGGGCCTGCAGCCCTGGATGGTCCCACTCCCACCTCAGGCAGAGTGGTGGGAGGACAGGAGGCTGGGCCTGCAGCTCTGGATGGTCCCACTCCCACCTCAGGCAGAGGGGTGGGAGGACAGGAGGCGGGGCCAGCAGCCCCGAATGGTCCCGCTACCACCTCAGGCAGAGGGGTGGGAGGACAGGAGGCCGGGCCAGCAGCCCTGGATGGTCCCAGTCCCACCTCAGGCAGAGGGGTGGGAGGACAGGAGGCCGGGCCTGCAGCCCTGGATGGTCCCACTCCCACCTCAGGCAGAGGGGTGGGAGGACAGGAGACCGGGCCTGCAGCCCTGGATGGCCCCACTCCCACCTCAGGCAGAGGGGTGGGAGGACAGGAGGCCGGGCCTGCAGCTCTGGATGGTCCCAGTCCCACCTCAGGCAGAGGGGTGGGAGGACAGGAGACTGGGCCTGCAGCCCTGGATGGTCCCAGTCCCACCTCAGGCAGAGGGGTGGGAGGGTAGGAGGCTGAGCCTGCAGTCCTGGATGGTCCCACTCCTACCTCAGGCAGAGGGGTGGGAGGGCTGGTGGTCGGGCCTGCAGCCCTGGATGGTCCCAATCCCACCTCAGGCAGAGGGGTGGGAGGTTAGGAGGCTGGGCCTGCAGTCCTGGATGGTCCCACTCCTACCTCAGGCAGAGGGGTGGGAGGGCAGGAGGCTGAGCCTGCAGCCCTGGATGGTCCCGCTCCCACCTCAGGCAGAGGGGTGGGAGGACAGGAGACAGGGCCTGCAGCCCTGGATGGTCCCAGTCCCACCTCAGGCAGAGGGATGGGAGGACAGGAGGCTGGGCCTGCAGCCCTGGATGGTCCCATTCCCACCTCAGGCAGAGGGGTGGGAGGACAGGAGGCTGGGCCTGCAGCCCTGGATGGTCCCACGCCCACCTCAGGCAGAGGGGTGGGAAGGCAGGAGGCTGGGCCTGCAGCCCTGGATGGTCCCACTCCCACCTCAGGCAGAGGGGTGGGAGGACAGGAGGCTGGGCCTGCAGCCATAGGCGGTTCCACTCCCACCTCAGGCAGAGGGGTGGGAGGACAGGAGGCTGTGCCTGCAGCCCTGGATGGTCCCAGCCCCACCTCAGACAGAGGGGTGGGAGGACAGGAGGCCGGGCCTGCAGCCCTGGATAGTCCCACTCCCACCTCAGGCAGAGGGGTGGGAGGACAGGAGGCTGGGCCTGCAGCCCTGGATGGTCCCACTCCCACCTCAGGCAGAGGGGTGGGAGGACAGGAAGCCGGGCCTGCAGCCCTGGATGGTCCCGTTCCCACCTCAGGCAGAGGGGTGGGAGGACAGGAGGCTGGGCCTGCAGTCCTGGATGGTCTCACTCCCACCTCAGGCAGAGGGGTGGGAGGACAGGAGGCCGGGCCTGCATCCCTGGATGGCCCCAGTCCCACCTCAGGCAGAGGTCTGGGAGGACAGGAGGCAGGGTCTGCAGCCCTGGATGGTCCCACTCCCACCTCAGGCAGAGGGGTGGGATGACAGGAGGCTGGGCCTGCAGCCTGGATGGTCCCACTCTCACCTCAGGCAGAGGGTTGGGAGGACAGGAGGCTGGGCCTGCAGCCTGGATTGTCACACTCCCACCTCAGGCAGAGGGGTGGAAGGACAGGAGGCTGGGCCTGCAGCCCTGGATGGTCCCACTCCCACCTCAGGCAGAGGGGTGGGAGGACAGGAGGCTGGGCCTGCAGCCCTGGATGGTCACAGTCCCACCTCAGGCAGAGGGGTGGGGGGACAGGAGGCTGGGCCTGCAGCCCTGGATAGTCACAGTCCCACCTCAGGCAGAGGGGTGGGAGGACATGAGGCTGGGCCTGCAGCCCTGGATGGTCACACTCCCACCTCAGGCAGAGGGGTGGGAGGACAGGAGGCCGGGCCTGCAGCCATGGATGGTCCCACGCCCACCTCAGGCAGAGGGGTGAGAGGACAGGAGGCTGGGCCTGCAGCCCCGGATTGTCCCAGTCCCACCTCAGGCAGAGGGGTTGGAGGACAGGAGGCCGGGCCTGCAGCCCTGGATGGTCCCAGTCCCACCTCAGGCAGAGGGGTGGGAGGACAGGAGACAGGGCCTGCAGCCCTGGATGGTCCCACTCCCACCTCAGGCTGAGGGGTGGGAGGACAGGAGACAGGGCCTGCAGCCCTGGATGGTCCCAGTCCCACCTCAGGCAGAGGGGTTGGAGGACAGGAGGCCGGGCCTGCAGCCCTGGATGGTCCCAGTCCCACCTCAGGCAGAGGGGTGGGAGGACAGGAGACTGGGCCTGCAGCCCTGGATGGTCCCACTCCCACCTCAGGCAGAGGGATGGGAGGACAGGAGGCAGGGCCTGCAGCCTTGGATGGTCCCATTCCCACCTCAGGCAGAGGGGTGGGAGGACAGGAGGCTGGGCCTGCAGCCCTGGATGGTCCCACGCCCACCTCAGGCAGAGGGGTGGGAAGGCAGGAGGCTGGGCCTGCAGCCCTGGATGGTCCCAGCCCCACCTCAGGGAGAGGGGTGGGAGGACAGGAGGCCGGGCCTGCAGCCCTGGATAGTCCCACTCCCACCTCAGGCAGAGGGGTGGGAGGACAGGAGGCTGGGCCTGCAGCCCTGGATGGTCCCACTCCCACCTCAGGCAGAGGGGTGGGAGGACAGGAAGCCGGGCCTGCAGCCCTGGATGGTCCCGCTCCCACCTCAGGCAGAGGGGTGGGAGGACAGGAGGCTGGGCCTGCAGTCCTGGATGGTCTCACTCCCACCTCAGGCAGAGGGGTGGGAGAACAGGAGGCCGGGCCTGCATCCCTGGATGGCCCCAGTCCCACCTCAGGCAGAGGTCTGGGAGGACAGGAGGCTGGGCCTGCAGCCTGGATTGTCACACTCCCACCTCAGGCAGAGGGGTGGAAGGACAGGAGGCTGGGCCTGCAGCCCTGAATGGTCCCACTCCCACCTCAGGCAGAGGGGTGGGAGGACAGGAGGCTGGGCCTGCAGCCCTGGATGGTCACAGTCCCACCTCAGGCAGAGGGGTGGGAGGACAGGAGGCTGGGCCTGCAGCCCTGGATGGTCACAGTCCCACCTCAGGCAGAGGGGTGGGAGGACATGAGGCTGGGCCTGCAGCCCTGGATGGTCACACTCCCACCTCAGGCAGAGGGGTGGGAGGACAGGAGACCGGGCCTGCAGCCCTGGATGGTCCCACGCCCACCTCAGGCAGAGGGGTGAGAGGACAGGAGGCTGGGCCTGCAGCCCCGGATGGTCCCAGTCCCACCTCAGGCAGAGGGGTTGGAGGACAGGAGGCCGGGCCTGCAGCCCTGGATGGTCCCAGTCCCACCTCAGGCAGAGGGGTGGGAGGACAGGAGACTGGGCCTGCAGCCCTGGATGGTCCCACTCCCAACTCAGGCAGAGGGGTGGGAGGACAGGAGGCTGGGCCTGCAGCTCTAGATGGTTCCACTTCCACCTCAGGCAGAGGGGTGGGAGGACAGGAGGCCGGGCCTGCAGCCCTGGATGGTCCCACTCCCACCTCAGGCAGAGGGGTGGGAGGACAGGAGGCTGGGCCTGCAGCCCTGGATGGTCACAGTCCCACCTCAGGCAGAGGGGTGGGAGGACAGGAGGCTGGGCCTGCAGCCCTGGATGGTCACAGTCCCACCTCAGGCAGAGGGGTGGGAGGACATGAGGCTGGGCCTGCAGCCCTGGATGGTCACACTCCCACCTCAGGCAGAGGGGTGGGAGGACAGGAGACCGGGCCTGCAGCCCTGGATGGTCCCACGCCCACCTCAGGCAGAGGGGTGAGAGGACAGGAGGCTGGGCCTGCAGCCCCGGATGGTCCCAGTCCCACCTCAGGCAGAGGGGTTGGAGGACAGGAGGCCGGGCCTGCAGCCCTGGATGGTCCCAGTCCCACCTCAGGCAGAGGGGTGGGTGGACAGGAGACTGGGCCTGCAGCCCTGGATGGTCCCACTCCCAACTCAGGCAGAGGGGTGGGAGGACAGGAGGCTGGGCCTGCAGCTCTAGATGGTTCCACTTCCACCTCAGGCAGAGGGGTGGGAGGACAGGAGGCCGGGCCTGCAGCCCTGGATGGTCCCACTCCCACCTCAGGCAGAGGGGTGGCAGGACAGGAGTCTGGGCCTGCAGCCTGGATGGTCCCAGTCCCACCTCAGACAGAGGAGTGGGAGGACAGGAGGCCGGGCCTGCAATCCTGGATGGTCCCAGTCCCACCTCAGGCAGAGGGGTGGGGGACAGGAGGCTGTGCCTGCATCCCTGGATGGTCCCACCTCAGGAAGAGGGGTGGGAGGACAGGAGGCTGGGCCTGCAGCCCTGGATGGTCCAGTCCCACCTCAGGCAGAGGGGTGGGAGGACAGGAGGCTGGGCCTGCAGCCCTGTATGGTTCCACTCCCACCTCAGGCAGAGGGGTGGGAGGACAGGAGGCTGGGCCTGCAGCCCTGGATGGTCCCACTCCCACGTCAGGCAGAGGGGTGGGAGGACAGGAGGCCGGGCCTGCAGCCCTGGATGGTCCCACTCCCACCTCAGACAGAGGGGTGGGAGGACAGGAGGCCGGGCCTGCAGCCCTGGATGGTCCCACTCCCACCTCAGGCAGAGGGGTGGGAGGACAGGAGGCTGGGCCTGCAGCCCCGGATGGTCCCAGTCCCACCTCAGGCAGAGGGGTGGCAGGACAGGAGGCCGGGCCTGCAGCTCTGGATGGTCCCAGTCCCACCTCAGGCAGAGGGGTGGGAGGACAGGAGGCTGGGCCTGCAGCTGTGGATGGTCCCAGTCCCACCTCAGGCAGAGGGGTGGGAGGACAGGAGGCTGGGCCTACAGCCCTGGATGGTCCCACTCCCACCTCAGGAAGAGGGGCGGGAGGACAGGAGGCTGGGCCTGCAGCCCCAGGCGGTCCCACACCCACCTCAGGCTGAGGAGTGAGAGGATAGGAGGCCGGGCCTGCAGCCCTGGATGGTCAAATTCCCACCTCAGACAGAGGGGTGGGAGAACAGGAGGCCGGGCCTGCAGCCCTGGATGGTCCCACTCCCACCTCAGGCAGAGGGGTGGGAGGACAGGAGGCTGGGCCTGCAGCCCTGGATGGTCCCAGTCCCACCTCAGGCAGAGGGGTGGGAGGACAGGAGGCCGGGCCTGCAGCTCTGGATGGTCCCAGTCCCACCTCAGGCAGAGGGGTGGGAGGACAGGAGACTGGGCCTGCAGCCCTGGATGGTCCCAGTCCCACCTCAGGCAGAGGGGTGGTAGGTTAGGAGGCTGGGCCTGCAGTCCTGGATGGTCCCACTCCCACCTCAGGCAGAGGGTGGGAGGGCAGGTGGTCGGGCCTGCAGCCCTGGATGGTCCCAATCCCACCTCAGGCAGAGCGGTGGGAGGACAGGAGGCCGGGCCTGCAGCCCTGGATGGTCCCGCTCCCACCTCAGGCAGAGGGATGGGAGGACAGGAGGCTGGGCCTGCAGCCCTGGATGGTCCCATTCCCACCTCAGGCAGAGGGGTGGGAGGACAGGAGGCCGGGCCTGCCGCCCTGGATGGTCCCACTCCCACCTCAGGCAGAGGGGTGGGAGGACAGGTGGCCGGGCCTGCAGCCCTGGATGGTCCCAGTCCCACCTCAGGCTGGGGGGTGGGAGGACAGGAGGCCGGGCCTGCAGCCCTGGATGGTCACATTCCAATCTCAGGCAGAGGGGTGGGAGGACAGGAGGCTGGGCCTGCAGCCCTGGATGGTCCCACGCCCACCTCAGGCAGAGGGGTGGGAGGACAGGAGGCTGGGCCTGCCGCCCTGGATGGTCCCAGTCCCACCTCAGGCAGAGGGGTGGGAGGACAGGAGGCTGGGCCTGCCGCCCTGGATGGTCCCAGTCCCAAATCAGGCAGATGGGTGTGAGGACAGGTGGCTGGGCCTGCAGCCATAGGCGGTTCCACTCCCACCTCAGGCAGAGGGGTGGGAGGACAGGAGGCCGGGCCTGAAGCCCTGGATGGTCCCACTCCCACCTCAAGCAGAGGGGTGGGAGGACAGGAAGCCGGGCCTGCAGTCCTGGATGGTCTCACTCCCACCTCAGGCAGAGGGGTGGGAGGACAGGAGGCCGGGCCTGCATCCCTGGATGGCCCTAGTCCCACCTCAGGCAGAGGTCTGGGAGGACAGGAGGCTGGGTCTGCAGCCCTGGATGGTCCCAGTCCCACCTCAGGCAGAGGGGTGGGAGGACAGGAAGCCGGGCCTGCAGCCCTGGATGGTTCCGCTCCCACCTCAGGCAGAGGGGTGGGAGGACAGGAGGCCGGGCCTGCAGCCCTGGATGGTCCCGCTCCCACCTCAGGCAGAGGGATGGGAGGACAGGAGGCAGGTCCTGCAGCCCTGGATGGTCCCATTCCCACCTCAGGCAGAGGGGTGGGAGGACAGAAGGCTGGGCCTGCAGCCCTGGATGGTCCCACGCCCACCTCAGGCAGAGGGGTGGGAGGACAGGAGGCTGGGCCTGCCGCCCTGGATGGTCCCAGTCCCAAATCAGGCAGAGGGGTGGGAGGGCAGGAGGGCGGGCCTGCAGCCCTGGATGGTCCCACTCCCACCTCAGGCAGAGGGGTGGGAGGACAGGAGGCTGGGCCTGCAGCCCTGGATGGTCCCACTCCCACCTCAGGCAGAGGGGTGGGAGGACAGGAAGCCGGGCCTGCAGTCCTGGATGGTCTCACTCCCACCTCAGGCAGAGGGGTGGGAGGACAGAAGGCCGGGCCTGCATCCCTGGATGGCCCCAGTCCCACCTCAGGCAGAGGTCTGGGAGGACAGGAGGCTGGGTCTGCAGCCCTGGATGGTCCCACTCCCACCTCAGGCAGAGGGGTGGGAGGACAGGAGGCTCGGCCTGCAGCCTGGATGGTCCCACTCTCACCTCAGGCAGAGGGTTGGGAGGAAAGGAGGCTGGGCCTGCAGCCTGGATTGTCACACTCCCACCTCAGGCAGAGGGGTGGGAGGACAGGAGGCTGGGCCTGCAGCCCTGGATGGTCACAGTCCCACCTCAGGCAGAGGGGTGGGAGGACATGAGGCTGGGCCTGCAGCCCTGGATGGTCACACTCCCACCTCAGGCAGAGGGGTGGGAGGACAGGAGGCCGGGCCTGCAGCCCTGGATGGTCCCAGTCCCACCTCAGGCAGAGGGGTGGGAGGACAGGAAGCCGGGCCTGCAGCCCTGGATGGCCCCAGTCCCACCTCAGGCAGAGGTCTGGGAGGACAGGAGGCTGGGTCTGCAGCCCTGGATGGTCCCACTCCCACCTCAGGCAGAGGGGTGGGAGGACAGGAAGCCGGGCCTGCAGTCCTGGATGGTCCCAGTCCCACCTCAGGCAGAGGGGTGGGAGGACAGGAAGCCGGGCCTGCAGCCCTGGATGGCCCCAGTCCCACCTCAGGCAGAGGTCTGGGAGGACAGGAGGCTGGGTCTGCAGCCCTGGATGGTCCCACTCCCACCTCAGGCAGAGGTCTGGGTGGACAGGAGGCTGGGTCTGCAGCCCTGGATGGTCCCACTCCCACCTCAGGCAGAGGGGTGGGAGGACAGGAGGCCGGGCCTGCAGCCCTGGATGGTCCCACTCCCACCTCAGGCAGAGGGGTGGGAGGACAGGAGGCTGGGCCTGCAGCCTGGATGGTCCCACTCTCACCTCAGGCAGAGGGTTGGGAGGACAGGAGGCTGGGCCTGCAGCCTGGATTGTCACACTCCCACCTCAGGCAGAGGGGTGGAAGGACAGGAGGCCGGGCCTGCAGCCTGGATGGTCCCACTCCCACCTCAGGCAGAGGGGTGGGAGGACAGGAGGCTGGGCCTGCAGCCCTGGATGGTCACAGTCCCACCTCAGGCAGAGGGGTGGGAGGACATGAGGCTGGGCCTGCAGCCCTGGATGGTCACACTCCCACCTCAGGCAGAGGGGTGGGAGGACAGGAGGCCGGGCCTGCAGCCTGGATGGTCCCAGTCCCACCTCAGGCAGAGGGGTGGGAGGACAGGAGGCTGGGCCTGCAGCCCTGGATGGTCCCAGTCCCACCTCAGGCAGAGGGGTGGGAGGACAGGAGGCTGGGCCTGCAGCCCTGGATGGTCCCAGTCCCACCTCAGACAGAGGGGTGGGAGGACAGGAGGCCGGGCCTGCAGCCTCGATGGTCCCACTCCCACCTCAGGCAGAGGGGTGATCAAACCGTGATCTTTATCAATGATGAGAAGGCGGAAACAGTGGAAGTTTAAACTGTACAGATATTTCACAGCTGGATTCACACAATACAGACAGCAATGTATCGTAGATTGTGGAAGTGCCACAAATGTTGTCAAATGCAAGACGCGGGGTCCCTCAATGTTTCAATCTTGCTGAGAGACTGTCAGCCCACAGGGACAACATTTCTGTTTAATAGGATTGAAGGACAAGTTCAAATAGTTTCATTTCACAGTTTAAATTAACCAGTCATTGCTCTGTGCAGCTTTCGGAATCTGTCAGTGGAATTTACTTCACACAGGCAAGTTTAACAAGTGTATGGGGAACTGATTAGAAGTTTTGATGGAGATATTCCTGCATTATGGAAATGTGTGAGATCTATTTCGGGTTGGGAAATGGATTGAGGATCAAAGGAAGCAGTTGTTTTTTAACTACATTAGACTGAGAGCCTTGAAGTTTCACAACTTCCACGTGCTGTGAGAAAGGATTGATTAACCAAGGCCTATTATTCAAATACTTCAGACAAGTGAATAAGCTACAGGAACATTGAATACACAGACAGAGACAAGCAGACACCTATAATCGGAGCTTGAACTTCACGTTTGAATGTGAAGGGCTGAAATAAACAAGAGTCCACCCTGGGATTCGGTGCAATTTGAGTTCTGCTTTTCCAAAAAATAAAAATAACTATCTGCAATGAAAAATTCCTTCGACAGGACAGAGGGATTTTGACTCTGTATTTAACCCCAGACAGTATTTGTGTTGTGAGTGTTTGATGGGCAGTGGAGATGAAGCTTGACTCTGAAACACTGGAATTCAGTCTCAGGGCTGATTTAATCAAAATGCTTCAGAATAATAATTGATATTGTACATCTCGTGTGTGTCTCAGTGACAGCTCTGAAACTTGTACAGCACAATCTCATCCTGTTTCTGTGTCTCTCTCTCTCTCTCGCTGAAATTAGCTGGTCCATTTCCTAAATTACTCCTGACTAGATTTCAAAAGGGCTCCATTGCCTGTGAAGCAGTTTGTGATACCCAAAGGTTATGAAAAGTGCTTTAGAAAAGTCTGTCCCCAAGCTGCTGTGAGGATGTTCAGAGTCAGTGTGTGACTTGGGTCACACACAGGCCAGATACACCTCTCCAAGTTAAAGGTGGAGAATGGATCTTGCTCCATTTGAAAGATGTACTGACCCAGTCTGTCTGAGTTTGAGTATCTGTGTTTCTGTACACGTGTGTGTGTGTTGGGGGGGCGGGGGGGGTTATGTGTGGCATTCTTTAGGCGGCACTGGAAGTTACACGGTAGCACAGTGGTTAGCACTGCGGCCTCACAGCTCCAGAGCCCCAGGTCGAATCCCGGCTTGGGTCACAGTCTGTGCGGAGTCTGCACGTTCTCCCCTTGTCCGCGTGGGTTTCTCCCGGGTGCTCCGGTTTCCCCCCTGAAGTCCCGAAGGACGTGCTGTTTTGGTGAATTGGACATTATGTATTCTCCCTCAGTGTACCCGAACAGGCGCCAGAGTTTGGCGACAAGGGACTTTTCTCAGTAAATTCATTGCAGTCTGTGTGTGTGCCTGTGTGTGTGTGTGTGTGTGTGTCTGTGTGTGTGCCTGTGTGTGCCTGTGTGTGTGTGTGTGTGTGTGTATCTGTGTGTCTCAGTTTGACTTTGTTGAGTACTGATTGAAGATAATGAGATAGAAAGTTTGATAGAAAGTTTGGCAGCATTGTAGGTGTAAACAATAATGACAGAGGCAGTGTGAACCCTGAAGAGAGCGCCATACCTGGGCCCACTCCCCTACCCCGTCGCTGTCACCCCACCTAACCTGAACATCTTTAGATACTGTGGGCAATTTGGATTTATCACGGCCAACCCACCTAACCTGCACGTCTTTGGGCGGTGGGAGGAAACCGGAGCACCCGGAGGAAGCCCACGCAGACACGGGGAGGACGTCCAGACTCCGCACAGTCAGTGACCTAAGCCGGGAATCGAACCTGGGACCCTGTAGCTGTGAGGCAGCAGTGCTAACCACTGTTCAGTCACGGCTCTGGGTCACTGTCCGTGTGGAGTTTGCACATTCTCCCCGTGACTGCCTGGGTTTCACCCCCACAACCCAAAGATGTGCAGGGCAGGTGGATGGGCCGCGCTAAATTGCCCCTGAATTGGAAAAACTGAACAGGGCTCTGAATTTATTGTAAAAATCTTTTTATTGCCGTTTCCACAATTCTGTGCATTGCGGCTAGTTTACATTTCTCAGAGAGTGAAAAGGCGTTCTCTTACGTTTCTATCGTTACAAACTGTTGCCGTTCAGTTCGGCGTGTCTGCCCCCCCCCAACCCCCCTTTCCCTAACCCTTCTCCTCTCTCCCCCGCAGACCCTCCGTGATGCCCTTCCTGGCCGACCTGGTGTGTGACCCCCTGCTCCTTGTTTACCCCCTTACCCCCCCTTTCTTTTCTCCCTCCATCGGTTTCAGCCGTGTTCTTTCAGTGGATTTGGGGGGTCCCCCTCTCCATCCCTCTGTGGGGGGGTCCCCCCTCTCCATCTCTCTCGGTGGGGGGGGTTCACCCATCTCTCTCGATGGGGTGGGGGTTCCCCCTCTCCATCACTCTCGGTGGGGGGTCCCCCCTCTCCATCTCTCTCGGTGGGGGGTCCCCCCTCTCCATCACTCTCGGTGGGGGGTCCCCCCTCTCCATCTCTCTTGGTGGGGGGGGTTCCCCCCTCTCCATCCCACTTGGTGGGGGGTCCCCCCTCTCCATCTCTCTCGGTGGGGGGTCCCCCCTCTCCATCACTCTCGGTGGGGGGTGTTCCCCCTCTCCATCCCTCTCGGTGGGGGGGTTTCCCCCTCTCTATCTCTCTCGGTGGGGGGGTTCCCCCCTCTCCATCTCTCTCGGTGGGGTGGGGGTTCCTCCCTCTCCATCCCTTTCGGTGGGGGGAGGGTCCCCCCTCTCCATCTCTCTCGGTGGGGGGTCCCCCCTCTCCATCTCTCTCATAGAACATTATGGCGCATTACAGGCCCTTCGGCCCTCGATGTTGCGCCGACCTGTGAAACCACTCTAAAGCCCATCTACACTATTCCCTTATCGCCCATATGTCTATCCAATGACCATTTGAATGCCCTTAGTGTTGGCGAGTCCACTACTGTTGCAGGCAGGGCATTCCATGCCCTTACTACTCTCTGAGTAAAGAACCTACCTCTGACATCTGTCTTATATCTATCTCCCCTCAATTTAAAGCTATGTCCCCTCGTGCTAGACATCACCATCCGAGGAAAAAGGCTCTCACTGTCCACCCTATCCAATCCTCTGATCATCTTGTGTGCCTCAATTAAGTCACCTCTTAACCTTCTTCTCTCTAACGAAAACAGCCTCAAGTCCCTCAGCCTTTCCTCATGAGATCTTCCCTCCATACCAGGCAACATTCTGGTCAATCTCCTCTGCACCCTTTCCAATGCTTCCACATCCTTCGTATAATGCGGCGACCAGAATTGCATGCAATACTCCAAATGCGGCCGCACCAGAGTTTTGTACAGCAGCAACATGACCTCATGGCTCCGAAACTCAAACACTCTATCAATAAAAGCTAACACACCGTACGCCTTCTTAACAACCCTCTCAACCTGAGTGGCAACTTTCAGGGATCTATGTACATGGACACCGAGATCTCTCTGCTCATCCACACTTCCAAGAATCTTACCATTAGCCCAGTACGCTGTCTTCCTGTTATTCCTTCCTAAATGAATCACCTCACACTTTTCTGCTTTAAACTCTATTTGCCACCTCTCAGCCCAGCGCTGCAGCTTATCTATGTCCCTCTGTAACTTGTAACATCCTTCTGCACTGTCCACAACTCCACCGACTTTAGTGTCATCTGCAAATTTACTCACCCATTCTTCTACGCCCTCCTCCAGGTCATTTATAAAAATGACAAACAGCAGTGGCCCCAAAACAGATCCTTGTGGTACACCACTAGTAACTGGACTCCAGTCTGAACACTTCCCATCAACCACCACCCTTTGTCTTCTTCCAGGTAGCCAATTTCTGATCCAAACTGCTAAATCTCCCTGAATCCCATGCTTCCGTATTTTCTGCAGTAGCCTACCGTGGGGAACCTTGTCAAATGCTTTACTGAAATCCATATACACCACATCAACTGCTTTACCCTCATCCACCTGTTTCTCAACTTCTCAAAGAACCCTATATGGTTTGTGAGGCACAACCGACCCTTCACGAAACCGTGTTGACTATGTCTAATCAAATTATTCCTTTCCAGATGATTATACACCCTATCTCTTTTAAACCTTTCAAAGATTTTGCCCACAACAGAAGTTAGACTCACTGGTCTATATTTACCGGGGTTGTCTCTACTCTCCTTCTTGAACAAGGGGACAACATTTGCTATCCTCCAGTCTTCTGGCACTATTCCTGTTGACAAAGATGACTTAAAGATCAAAGCCAAAGGCTCTGTAATCTCCTCCCTAGCTTCCCAGAGAATCCTAGGATAAATCGTATCCGGCCCAGGGGACTTATCAATTTTCACCCTTTCCAGAATAGTTAACACCTCCTCCTTATGAACCTCAAGCCCTTCTTGTATAGTAGCCTGAATCTCAGTATTCTCCTCGTCAACATTGTCTTTTTGCTGTGTGAATAGTGATGAAAAATATTCATATAGTACCTCGCCCATCTCCTCGGACTCCAAGCACAACTTCCCACTACTGTCCTTGACTGGCCCTACTCTTACCCTAGTCATTCTTTTATTCCTGACATATCTACAGAAAGCTTTAGGGTTATCCTTGATCCTACCTTCCAAAGAGTTCTCATGTCCCCTCCTGGCTCTTCTTAGCTCTCTCTTTAGGTCCTTCCTAGCTAACTTGTAACTCTCGTGCGACCTTACTGAACCTTCATGTCTCATCTTTACATACGCCTCCTTCCTTCTTCCTCTAGACAAGTGTTTCAACTGCCTTAGTAAATCACGGTTCCCTTGCTCGACCACTTCCTCCCTGCCTGACAGGTACATACTTATCAAGGACACGCAGTAGCTGTTCCTTGAACAAGCTCCACATTTCCATTGTGCCCATCCCCTGCAGTTTTCCCCTCCGTCTTGGTGGGGGTGGGGGGAAGGGTCCCCCTCTCCATCTCTCTCGGTGGGTGGGGGGTTCCCGCCTCTCCATCTCCCTCGGTGGGGGGGTCCCCCTCTCCATCTCTCTCGGTGGGGGAGTCCCCCCTCTCCATCTCTCTCGGTGGGGGTCCCCCCTCTACATCTCTCTCGTTGGGGTGGGTCCACCCTCTCCATCTCTCTCGGTGGGGGAGTCCCCCCTCTCCATCTCTCTCGGTGGGGTCAGGGTTCCCCCTTCTCCATCTCTCTCGGTGGAGGGGGGGACCCCCCTCCATCTCTCTCGGCGGGGGGGGTCCACCCTCTCCATCTCTCTCGGTGGAGGGGGAGTTCCCCCTCTCCATCTCTCTCGGTGGGGGGGTCCCCCCTCTCCATCTCTCTCGGTGGGGGAGTTCCCCCTCTCCATCTCTCTCAGTGGGGGGTCCCCCCTCTACATCTCTCTCGTTGGGGTGGGTCCCCCCTCTCCATCTCTCTCGGCGGGGGGAGGGGGTCCACCCTCTCCATCTCTCTCGGTGGAGGGGGAGTTCCCCCCTCTCCATCTCTCTCTGTGGGTGGGGGGTTCCCGCCTCTCTATCTCTCTCGGTGGGGGGGGTCCCCCCTCTCCATCTCTCTCGCTGGGGGAGTCCCCCCTCTCCATCTCACTCGGTGGGGGGCCCCCTCTCTCCATCTCTCTCGGTGGGGGGGACCCCGTCTCCATCTCTCTCGGCGGGGGGGGGGGGTCCGCCCTCTCCATCTCTCTTGGTGGCGGGGGGGGGGTCCGCCCTCTCCATCTCTCTTGGTGGCGGGGGAGTTCTCCCCTCTCCATCTCTCTCGGTGGGGGCAGGGTTCCCCCCTCTCCATCTCTCTTGGTGGGGGGGACCCCCCTCTCCATCTCTCTCGGCGGGGGGGGGGGAGGGGGTCCACCCTCTCCATCTCTCTCGGTGGAGGGGGAGTTCCCCCCCTCTCCATCTCTCCCGGTGGGGGGGGGGTTCCCCCTTCTCCATCACGCTTTGTGGGGGGTCTCCTTCTCCATCTCTCTCGGTGGGGGGGAGGGTGGTTCCACCCACTCCATCTCTCTGTGGGGGGGGTCCCCCTTCTCCATCTGTCTCGGTGGGGGGGGTTCCCCTTCTCCATCTCTCTCGGTGGGGGGGACCCCGTCTCCATCTCTCTCGGCGGGGGGGGGGTCCGCCCTCTCCATCTCTCTTGGTGGCGGGGGGGGGTTCCCCTTCTCCATCTCTCTCGGTGGGGGGGGGGGGAGGGTGTTCTCCCCTCTCCATCTCTCTCGGTCTCTGCGTCTCTACATCTCTCTCTGGGACTCTGCCAAAACAAAATCCACAATCAGCAGTCGGCCATTTTCTGTCAGTTCACCGGAGCCATTTTATGTCAGTTCACGGTGGCCATTTTACATCAGTTCGCGATAGCCATTAGTATGTCAGTTCACAATGGCCATTGTATGTCAGTTCACAATGGCCATTGAATGTCAGTTCACGGTGGTCATTTTATGTCGGTTCACGGGAGCCATTTTCTGTCAGTTCACAATTGCCATTTTATGTCAGTTAACAATGGACAGTTCATGTCAGTTCACGGGGGCCTTTTTAGGTCAGGTCGCAATGGCCATTTTATATCAGTTCACGGTGGCCATTGTATGTCAGTTCACAATGGCCATTTTATGTCAGTTCACAACGGCCATTTTATGTCAGTTCACGGTGGCCATTGTATATCAGTTCACAATGGCCATTTTATGTCAGTTCACAATGGCCATTTTATGTCAGTTCACAATAGTCATTTTATGTCAATTTGCAATGGCCATTTTATGTCAGTTCACGGTGGCCATTGTATGTCAGTTCAGAATGGCCATTTTATGTCAATTTGCAATGGACAGTTTATGTCGGATCACGGGGGCCATTTTATCTCAATTCACGGTGGCCATTTTATGTCAACTCGCGGTGGCCATTTTATGTCAGGTCGCAATGGCCATTTTATGTCAGTTCATAATGGACAGTTTATGTCAGTTCACGGGGACCATTTTATGTCAGGTCACAATAACCATTGTATGTCAGTTCAGAATGGACAGTTTATGTCAGTTCACAATGGACAGTTTATGTCAGTTCATGGGGGCCATTTTATGTCAGGTCGCAATGACCACTGTATGTCAGTTCAGAATGGACAGTTTATGTCAGTTCACGGGGGCCTTTTTATGTCAGGTCGCAAAGGCCATTTTATGCCAGTTCACAATGGACAGTTTATGTCAGTTCACGGGGGCCATTTTATATCAGGTCGCAATGGCCATTGTATGTCAGTTCACAATGGACATTTTATGTCAGTTCACGGGGGCCTTTTTATGTCAGGTCGCAATGGCCATTTTATGTCAATTCACGGGGGCCATTTTATGTCAGTTCACATTGGCCATTTTATGTCAGTTCACGGGGGCCATTGTATGTCAGTTCACAATGGCCATTTTATGTCAGTTCACGGGGTCCATTTTATGTCAGTTCACAATGGCCATTTTATGTCAGTTCACAATGGCCATTTTATGTCAGATCACGGTGGCCATTGTAAGTCAGTTCACAATGGCCATTTTATGTCAGTTCACAATGGCCATTTTATGTCAGTTCACAATGGCCATTTTATGTCAGTTCATGGTGGCCATTGTATGTCAGTTCACATTGGCCATTGTATGTCAGTTCACAATGGCCATTTTATGTCAGTTTGCAATGGCCATTTTTCTCAGTTGACGGTGGCCATTTTGTGTCAGTTCACGGTGGCCATTGTATGTCAGTTCACAATGTCCATTTTATATCAGTTTGCAATGGCCATTTTATGCCAGTTCACGGGGTCCATTTTATGTCAGTTCACAATGGCCATTTTATGTCAGTTCTCAATGGCCATTTTATGTCAGTTCACGTTGGCCATTGTAAGTCAGTTCACAATGGCCATTTTATGTCAGTTCACAATGGCCATTTTATGTCAGTTCATGGTGGCCATTGTATGTCAGTTCACAATGGCCATTTTATGTCAGTTTGCAATGACCATTTTTTCTCAGTTGACGGTGGCCATTTTGTGTCAGTTCACGGTGTCCATTGTATGTCATTTCACAATGGCCATTTTATGTCAGTTTGCAATGGCCATTTTATCTCAGTTGTGGTTGCCAGTTCATGTTTGGTTCACGGGGGCCATGTTATGTCAGTTCACAGTGGCCATTTTATGTCAGTTCACGGGGTCCATTTTATGTCAGTTCACAATGGCCATTTTGTGTCAGTTCACAATGGCCATTTTATGTCAGTTCACAATGGACAGTTTATGTCAGTTTGCAATGGCCATTTTATCTCAGTTGCGGTTGCCAGTTCATGTTTGGTTCACGGGGGCCATGTTATGTCAGTTCACAGTGGCCATTTTATGTCAGTTCACGGGGTCCATTTTATGTCAGTTCACAATGGCCATTTTGTGTCAGTTCACAATGGCCATTTTATGTCAGTTCACAATGGACAGTTTATGTCAGTTCACGGGGGCCCTTTTATGTCAGTTCACAATGGCGATTGTTTGTCAGTTCACAATGGCCATTTTATGACAGTTTGCAATGGCCATTTTTTCTCAGTTGACGGTGGCCATTTTGTGTCAGTTCACGGTGGCCATTGTATGTGAGTTCACAATGGCCATTTTATGTCAGTTTGCAATGGCCATTTTATGTCAGTTGCGGTGGCCAGTTCATGTTGGTTCACGGGGGCCATGTTATGTCAGTTCACGGTGGCCATTTTATGTCAGTTCACGGGGGCCATTTTATGTCAGTTCATGGTGGCTATTGTATGTCAGTACACAATTGTCATTTTATGTCAGTTCACGGTGGCCATTTTATCTCAGTTCACAGTGGCCATTTTATGTCAGTTCACGGGGGCCATTTTATTCAGTCGATGGGGGCCATTTTATGTCAGTACATGGTGGTCATTTTATGTCAGTTCACGGTGGTCATTTTATGTCGGTTGACGGGGGCCATTTTATGTCAGCTCGCAATGGCCATTTTATGTCAGTTCACGGTGGCCATTGTATGTCAGTTCATGGCGTCCATTGTATGTCAGTTCACAATGGACAGTTTATGTCAGTTCACGGGGGCCATTGTATGTCAGTTCACAATGGCCATTGTATGTCAGTTTTCAATGGCCATTTTATGTCAGTTCACAGTGGCCATTTTATGTCAATTTACGGTAGCCATTGTATATCAGTTCACAATGGCCATTTTATGTCAGTTCATGGTGGCCATTGTATGTCGGTTCACAATGGCCATTTTATGTCAGTTCACGGGGTCCATTTAATGTCAGTTCACGGTGGCCATTTTATGTCAGATCACAATGGCCATTTTATGTCAGTTCACAGTGGCCATTTTATGTCAATTCACGGTAGCCATTGTATATCAGTTCACAACGGCCATTTTATGTCAGTTCATGGTGTCCCTTGTATGTCAGTTCACAATGGCCATTTTATGTCAGTTCACGGGGTACATTTTATGTCAGTTCACGGTGGCCATTATATGTCAGTTCACAATGGCCATTTAATGTCAGTTTACGGTGGCCATTGTATGTCAGTTCACAATAGTCATTTTATGTCTGTTCACAATGGCCATTTTATGTCTGTTCACAATGGCCATTTTATGTCAGTTCATGGTGGCCATTGCATGTCAGTTCACCATGGCCATTGTATGTCAGTTCACAATGGCCATTTTACATCAGGTTGCAATGGCCATTATATCTCATTTGACGGTGGCCATTTTATGTCAGTTCACGGTGGCCATTGTATGTCAGATCACAATGGCCATTTTATGTCAGTTGCGGTGGCCAGTTCATGTTGGTTCACGGGGGCCATTTTATGTCAGTTCACGGTGGCCATTTTATGTCAGTTCACGGTGGTCATTTTATGTTGTTTGAAGGTAACCATTTTATTACAGCTCGCAGTGGCCATTTTATGTCAGATCACGGTGGCCATTGTATGTCAGTTCACGGAGGCCATTTTATGTCAGGTCACGGTGGCTATTTTATGTGAGCTCACGGCAGCCATTTTATGTTCATTTACGGTGGCCAATTTATGTCAGTTCACGGCAGCCATTTTATGTCAGTTCACGGTGGTCATTTAATGTCAGTTGAAGGGGTCCATTTTATGTCAGTTCACGGTGGCCATTTTAAGTCAGTTCACGGTGGCCATTTTATGTCAGTTCACGTTGGCCATTTTATATCAGTTCACGGCAGCCATTTTATGTCAGTTCACGGTGGCCATGAGATGTCAGTTCACAGTGGCCATTTTATGTCAGCCTGCACTGTCAGTGCTCCCACAACACAGCCAGCACTGTGGCCATTATGTGTTAGTTCACGGTGGCAATTTTACATCAGTTCACGGCAGCCTTTTTATGTCAGTACACGGCAACCATTTATGGCAATTTTCAGCAATCCCACAGCCAGCACTGCCAGTGCTCCCCAAACACAGCCAGCACTGTCAGCGCTCCCCCACACGGCCAGCACTGCCAGTGCTCCCACCACACAGCCAGCACTGTCAGTGCTCCCACCACACAGCCAGCACTACCAGTGCTCCCACCACACAGCCAGCACTGTCAGTGCTCCCCCCACACAGCCAGCACTGTCTGTGCTCCACCCTCCCAAGGCCAGCACTGTCAGTGCTCCCACCACACAGCCAGCACTATCAGTGCTCCCACCACACAGCCAGCACTATCAGTGCTCCCACCACACAGCCAGCACTGTCAGTGCTCCCTCACACAGCCAGCACTGTCAGTGCTCCCACCACACAGCCAGCACTGTCAGCGCTCTCACCACACAGCCAGCACAGTCTGTGCTCCCACCACACAGCCAGCACTGTCAGTGCTCCCCCACAGAGCCAGCACTGTCAGTGCTCCACACACAGCCAGCACTGTCTGTGCTCCCACCACACAGCCAGCACTGTCTGTGCTCCCACCACACAGCCAGCACTGTCAGTGCTCCCACCACACAGCCAGCACTGTCAGTGCTCCCCCACACAGCCAGCACAGTCATTGCTCCACTACACAGCCAACACTGTCAGTGCTCCCCCACACAGCCAGCACTGCCAGTGCTCCCCACATAGCCAGCACCGTCAGTGCTCCCCCACAAAGCCAGCAGTGTCAGTGGTCCCCCCACACAGCCAGCACTGTCAGTGCTCCCCCACGCAGCCAGCACTGTCAGTGCTCCCACCACACAGCCAGCACTGTCGGTGCTCCCACTCACAGCCAGCACTGTCAGTGCTCCCCCACACAGCCAGCACGGTCAGTGCTCCCCCCACACAGCCAGCACTGTCAGTGCTCCCACCACACAGCCAGTACTGTCATTGCTCCCCCCACACAGCCAGCACTGTCAGTGCTCACCCTCACAGCCAGCACTGTCAGTGCTCCCCCCACACAGCCAGCACTGTCAGTGCTCCCCAACGCAGCCAGCACTGTCAGTGCTCCTACCACACAGCCAGCACTGTCAGTGCTCCCCCCACACAGCCAGCACTGTCAGTGCTCCCAACACAGAGCCAGCAATGTCAGTGCTCCCACCACACAGCCAGCACTGTCAGTGCTCCCCACGCAGCCAGCACTGTCAGTGCTCCCACCACACAGCCAGCACTGTCAGTGCTCCCCCCACACAGCCAGCACTGTCAGTGCTCCCGCCACACAGCCAGCACTGTCAGTGCTCCCCCACGCAGCCAGCACTGTCAGTGCTCCCACCACACAGCCAGCACTGTCAGTGCTCCCACCACACAGCCAGCACTGTCAGTGCTCCCACCACTTAGCCAGCACTGTCAGTGCTCCCACCACGCAGCGAGCACTGTCAATGCTCCCCACACAGCCAGCACTGTCAGTGCTCCCACCACACAGCCAGCACTGTCAGTGCTCCCACACACAGCCAGCACTGTCAGTGCTCCCCCCACACAGCCAGCACTGTCAGTGCCTCCCCCACACACCCAGCACTGTCAGTGCTCCCACCACACAGACAGCACTGTCAGTGCTCCCACACACAGCCAGCACTGTCTGTGCTCCCACCACACAGCCAGCACTGTCTGTGCTCCGACCACACAGCCAGCACTGTCAGTGCGCCCACCACAGAGCCAGCACTGTCAGTGCTCCCCCCACACAGCCAGCACTGCCACTGCTCCCACCCCACACTGCCAGCACTGTCAGTGCTCCCACCACACGGCCAGCACTATCAGTGCTCCCACCACACAGCCAGCACTGTCAGTGCTCCCTCACACAGCCAGCACTGTCAGTGCTCCCACCACACAGCCAGCACTGTCAGTGCTCTCACCACACAGCCAGCACAGTCTGTGCTCCCACCACACAGCCAGCACTGTCAGTGCTCCCCCACACAGCCAGCAATGTCAGTGGTCCCCACACAGCCAGCACTGTCTGTGCTCCCACCACACAGCCAGCACTGTCTGTGCTCCCACCACACAGCCAGCACTGTCAGTGCTCCCACCACACAGCCAGCACTGTCAGTGCTCCCCCACACAGCCAGCACAGTCATTGCTCCCCTACACAGCCAACACTGTCAGTGCTCCCCCACACAGCCAGCACTGCCAGTGCTCCCCACGCAGCCAGCACCGTCAGTGCTCCCCCACAAAGCCAGCACTGTCAGTGCTCCCCCACGCAGCCAGCACTGTCGGTGCTCCCCCTCACAGCCAGCACTGTCAGTGCTCCCCCACACAACCAGCACTGTCAGTGCTCCCCACACAGCCAGCACGGTCAGTGCTCCCCCCACACAGCCAGCACTGTCAGTGCTCCCACCACACAGCCAGTACTGTCATTGCTCCCCCCACACAGTCAGCACTGTCAGTGCTCACCCTCACAGCCAGCACTGTCAGTGCTCCCCCCACACAGCCAGCACTGTCAGTGCTCCCCCACGCAGCCAGCACTGTCAGTGCTCCCACCACACAGCCAGCACTGTCAGTGCTCCCCCCACACAGCCAGCACTGTCAGTGCTCCCAACACAGAACCAGCAATGTCAGTGCTCCCACCACACAGCCAGCACTGTCAGTGCTCCCCACGCAGCCAGCACTGTCAGTGCTCCCACCACACAGCCAGCACTGTCAGTGCTCCCCCCACACAGCCAGCACTGTCAGTGCTCCCACCACACAGCCAGCTTTGTCAGTGCTACCCCACGCAGCCAGCACTGTCAGTGCTCCCACCACACAGCCAGCACTGTCAGTGCTCCCAACACACAGCCAGCACTGTCAGTGCTCCCACCACACAGCCAGCACTGTCAGTGCTCCCACCACGCAGCCAGCACTGTCAGTGCTCCCCACACAGCCAGCACTGCCAGCGCTGCTCCTACTCAGCCAGCACTGTCAGTGCTCCCCCCCACACAGCCAGCACTGTCACTGCTCCCACCCCACACAGCCAGCACTGTCAGTGCTCCCACAACACAGCCAGCACTGTCAGTGCTCCCCCACACAGCCAGCGCTGTCAGTGCTCCCACCACACAGCCAGCGCTGTCAGTGCTCCCCCCACACAGCCTGCACTGTCAGTGCTCCCACCACACAGACAGCACTGTCAGTGCTCCCACACACAGCCAGCACTGTCAGTGCTCCCACCACACAGGCAGCACTGTCAGTGCTCCCACACACAGCCAGCACTGTCAGTGCTCCCAACACACAGGCAGCACTGTCAGTGCTCCCACCACACAGCCCGCACTGTCACTGCTCCCACCCCACACAGCCAGCACTGTCAGAGCTCCCACAACACAGCCAGCACTGTCAGTGCTCCCAACACAGCCAGCACTGTCAGTGCTCCCCCACACAGCCAGCACTGTCACTGCTCCCACCCCACACAGACAGCACTGTCAGTGCTCCCACAACACAGCCAGCACTGTCAGTGCTCCCAACACAGAGCCAGCAATGTCAGTGCTCCCACCACACAGCCAGCACTGTCAGTGCTCCCCACGCAGCCAGCACTGTCAGTGCTCCCACCACACAGCCAGCACTGTCAGTGCTCCCCCCACACAGCCAGCACTGTCAGTGCTCCCACCACACAGCCAGCACTGTCAGTGCTCCCCCACGCAGCCAGCACTGTCAGTGCTCCCACCACACAGCCAGCACTGTCAGTGCTCCCACCACACAGCCAGCACTGTCAGTGCTCCCACCACACAGCCAGCACTGTCAGTGCTCCCACCACGCAGCCAGCACTGTCAGTGCTCCCCACACAGCCAGCACTGCCAGCGCTGCTCCTACACAGCCACCACTGTCAGTGCTCCCACCACACAGCCAGCACTGTCAGTGCTTCCCCCCACACAGCCAGCACTGTCAGTGCTCCCACCACACAGCCAGCACTGTCAGTGCTCCCCCACACAGCCAGCACCGTCAGTGCTCCCACCACACAGCCAGCACTGTCAGTGCTCCCCCACATAGCCAGCACTGTCAGTGCTCCCACCACGCAGCCAGCACTGTCAGTGCTCCCCACACAGCCAGCACTCCCAGCGCTGCTCCTACACAGCCAGCACTGTCAGTGCTCCCCCCCACACAGCCAGCACTGTCATTGCTCCCACCCCACACAGCCAGCACTGTCAGTGCTCCCACAACACAGCCAGCACTGTCAGTGCTCCCCCACACAGCCAGCGCTGTCAGTGCTCCCACCACACAGCCAGCGCTGTCAGTGCTCCCCCCACACAGCCAGCACTCCCACCACACAGACAGCACTGTCAGTGCTCCCACAACACAGCCAGCACTGTCAGTGCTCCCACCACACAGGCAGCACTGTCAGTGCTCCCAACACACAGCCAGCACTGTCAGTGCTCCCACCACACAGCCCGCACTGTCAGTGCTCCCCCACGCAGCCAGCACTGTCACTGCTCCCACCCCACACAGCCAGCACTGTCAGTGCTCCCACAACACAGCCAGCACTGTCAGTGCTCCCCCACACAGCCAGCGCTGTCAGTGCTCCCAACACACAGCCAGCACTGTCAGTGCTCCCAACACACAGCCAGCACTGTCAGTGCTCCCACCACACAGCCCGCACTGTCACTGCTCCCACCCCACACAGCCAGCACTGTCAGTGCTCCCACAACACAGCCAGCACTGTCAGTGCTCCCCCACACAGCCAGCGCTGTCAGTGCACCCACAACACAGCCAGCACTGTCAGTGCTCCCCCACACAGCCAGCACTGTCACTGCTCCCACCCCACACAGCCAGCACTGTCAGTGCTCCCACAACACAGCCAGCACTGTCAGTGCTCCCAACACAGAGCCAGCAATGTCAGTGCTCCCACCACACAGCCAGCACTGTCAGTGCTCCCCACGCAGCCAGCACTATCAGTGCTCCCACCACACAGCCAGCACTGTCAGTGCTCCCCCCACACAGCCAGCACTGTCAGTGCTCCCACCACACAGCCAGCACTGTCAGTGCTCCCCCACGCAGCCAGCACTGTCAGTGCTCCCACCACACAGCCAGCACTGTCAGTGCTCCCACCACACAGCCAGCACTGTCAGTGCTCCCACCACACAGCCAGCACTGTCAGTGCTCCCACCACGCAGCCAGCACTGTCAGTGCTCCCCACACAGCCAGCACTGTCAGTGCTCCCACCACACAGCCAGCACTGTCAGTGCTCCCCCACGCAGCCAGCACTGTCAGTGCTCCCACCACACAGCCAGCACTGTCAGTGCTCCCACCACACAGCCAGCACTGTCAGTGCTCCCACCACACAGCCAGCACTGTCAGTGCTCCCACCACACAGCCAGCACTGTCAGTGCTCCCACCACACAGGCAGCACTGTCAGTGCTCCCCCACACAGCCAGCACTGCCAGCGCTGCTCCTACACAGCCAGCACTGTCAGTGCTCCCCCCCACACAGCCAGCACTGTCACTGCTCCCACCCCACACAGCCAGCACTGTCAGTGCTCCCACAACACAGCCAGCACTGTCAGTGCTCCCCCACACAGCCAGCGCTGTCAGTGCTCCCACCACACAGCCAGCGCTGTCATTGCTCCCCCCACACAGCCAGCACTGTCAGTGCTCCCACCACACAGACAGCACTGTCAGTGCTCCCACACACAGCCAGCACTGTCAGTGCTCCCACCACACAGGCAGCACTGTCAGTGCTCCCACACACAGCCAGCACTGTCAGTGCTCCCAACACACAGCCAGCACTGTCAGTGCTCCCACCACACAGCCCGCACTGTCACTGCTCCCACCTCACACAGCCAGCACTGTCAGTGCTCCCACAACACAGCCAGCACTGTCAGTGCTCCCCCACACAGCCAGCGCTGTCAGTGCACCCACAACACAGCCAGCACTGTCAGTGCTCCCCCACACAGCCAGCACTGTCAGTGCTCCCACTCCACACAGCCAGCACTGTCAGTGCTCCCCCACACAGCCAGCGCTGTCAGTGCTCCCACCACACAGCCAGCACTGTCAGTGCTCCCCCACACAGCCAGCACTGTCAGTGCTCCCACACACAGCCAGCACTGTCAGTGCTCCCCCCACACAGCAAGCACTGTCACTGCTCCCACCCCACACAGCCAGCACTGTCAGTGCTCCCACAACACAGCCAGCACTGTCAGTGCTCCCCCACACAGCCAGAGCTGTCAGTGCTCCCACCAAACAGCCAGCACTGTCAGTGCTCCCACACACAGCCAGCACTGTCAGTGCTCCCACCACACAGCCAGCACTGTCAGTGCTCTCACCACACAGCCAGCACAGTCTGTGCTCCCACCACACAGCCAGCACTGTCAGTGCTCCCCCACACAGCCAGCAATGTCAGTGCTCCCCACACAGCCAGCACTGTCTGTGCTCCCACCACACAGCCAGCACTGTCTGTGCTCCCACCACACAGCCAGCACTGTCAGTGCTCCCACCACACAGCCAGCACTGTCAGTGCTCCCCCACACAGCCAGCACTGCCAGTGCTCCCCACGCAGCCAGCACCGTCAGTGCTCCCCCACAAAGCCAGCAGTGTCAGTCGTCCCCCCACACAGCCAGCACTGTCAGTGCTCCCCCACGCAGCCAGCACTGTCAGTGCTCCCACCACACAGCCAGCACTGTCAGTGCTCCCCCACGCAGCCAGCACTGTCAGTGCTCCCACCACACAGCCAGCACTGTCAGTGCTCCCCCCACACAACCAGCACTGTCAGTGCTCCCCACACAGCCAGCACGGTCAGTGCTCCCCCCACACAGCCAGCACTGTCAGTGCTCCCACCACACAGCCAGTACTGTCATTGCTCCCCCCACACAGTCAGCACTGTCAGTGCTCACCCTCACAGCCAGCACTGTCAGTGCTCCCCCCACACAGCCAGCACTGTCAGTGCTCCCCCACGCAGCCAGCACTGTCAGTGCTCCCACCACACAGCCAGCACTGTCAGTGCTCCCCCCACACAGCCAGCACTGTCAGTGCTCCCAACACAGAACCAGCAATGTCAGTGCTCCCACCACACAGCCAGCACTGTCAGTGCTCCCCACGCAGCCAGCACTGTCAGTGCTCCCACCACACAGCCAGCACTGTCAGTGCTCCCCCCACACAGCCAGCACTGTCAGTGCTCCCACCACACAGCCAGCTTTGTCAGTGCTACCCCACGCAGCCAGCACTGTCAGTGCTCCCACCACACAGCCAGCACTGTCAGTGCTCCCAACACACAGCCAGCACTGTCAGTGTTCCCACCACACAGCCAGCACTGTCAGTGCTCCCACCACGCAGCCAGCACTGTCAGTGCTCCCCACACAGCCAGCACTGCCAGCGCTGCTCCTACTCAGCCAGCACTGTCAGTGCTCCCCCCCACACAGCCAGCACTGTCACTGCTCCCACCCCACACAGCCAGCACTGTCAGTGCTCCCTCAACACAGCCAGCACTGTCAGTGCTCCCCCACACAGCCAGCGCTGTCAGTGCTCCCACCACACAGCCAGCGCTGTCAGTGCTCCCCCCACACAGCCTGCACTGTCAGTGCTCCCACCACACAGACAGCACTGTCAGTGCTCCCACACACAGCCAGCACTGTCAGTGCTCCCACCACACAGGCAGCACTGTCAGTGCTCCCACACACAGCCAGCACTGTCAGTGCTCCCAACACACAGCCAGCACTGTCAGTGCTCCCACCACACAGCCCGCACTGTCACTGCTCCCACCCCACACAGCCAGCACTGTCAGAGCTCCCACAACACAGCCAGCACTGTCAGTGCTCCCCCACACAGCCAGCGCTGTCAGTGCATCACAACACAGCCAGCACTGTCAGTGCTCCCCCACACAGCCAGCACTGTCACTGCTCCCACCCCACACAGACAGCACTGTCAGTGCTCCCACAACACAGCCAGCACTGTCAGTGCTCCCAACACAGAGCCAGCAATGTCAGTGCTCCCACCACACAGCCAGCACTGTCAGTGCTCCCCACGCAGCCAGCACTGTCAGTGCTCCCACCACACAGCCAGCACTGTCAGTGCTCCCCCCACACAGCCAGCACTGTCAGTGCTCCCACCACACAGCCAGCACTGTCAGTGCTCCCCCACGCAGCCAGCACTGTCAGTGCTCCCACCACACAGCCAGCACTGTCAGTGCTCCCACCACACAGCCAGCACTGTCAGTGCTCCCACCACACAGCCAGCACTGTCAGTGCTCCCACCACGCAGCCAGCACTGTCAGTGCTCCCCACACAGCCAGCACTGCCAGCGCTGCTCCTACACAGCCACCACTGTCAGTGCTCCCACCACACAGCCAGCACTGTCAGTGCTTCCCCCCACACAGCCAGCACTGTCAGTGCTCCCACCACACAGCCAGCACTGTCAGTGCTCCCCCACACAGCCAGCACCGTCAGTGCTCCCACCACACAGCCAGCACTGTCAGTGCTCCCCCACATAGCCAGCACTGTCAGTGCTCCCACCACGCAGCCAGCACTGTCAGTGCTCCCCAAACAGCCAGCACTCCCAGCGCTGCTCCTACACAGCCAGCACTGTCAGTGCTCCCCCCACACAGCCAGCACTGTCATTGCTCCCACCCCACACAGCCAGCACTGTCAGTGCTCCCACAACACAGCCAGCACTGTCAGTGCTCCCCCACACAGCCAGCGCTGTCAGTGCTCCCACCACACAGCCAGCGCTGTCAGTGCTCCCCCCACACAGCCAGCACTCCCACCACACAGACAGCACTGTCAGTGCTCCCACAACACAGCCAGCACTGTCAGTGCTCCCACCACACAGGCAGCACTGTCAGTGCTCCCACACACAGCCAGCACTGTCAGTGCTCCCAACACACAGCCAGCACTGTCAGTGCTCCCACAACACAGCCAGCACTGTCAGTGCTCCCCCACACAGCCAGCGCTGTCAGTGCACCCACAACACAGCCAGCACTGTCAGTGCTCCCCCCACACAGCCAGCACTGTCACTGCTCCCACCCCACACAGCCAGCACTGTCAGTGCTCCCACAACACAGCCAGCACTGTCAGTGCTCCCAACACAGAGCCAGCAATGTCAGTGCTCCCACCACACAGCCAGCACTGTCAGTGCTCACACCACACAGCCAGCACTGTCAGTGCTCCCCCCAGACAGCCAGCACTGTCAGTGCTCCCCACGCAGCCAGCACTATCAGTGCTCCCACCACACAGCCAGCACTGTCAGTGCTCCCCCCACACAGCCAGCACTGTCAGTGCTCCCACCACACAGCCAGCACTGTCAGTGCTCCCACCACACAGCCAGCACTGTCAGTGCTCCCACCACACAGCCAGCACTGTCAGTGCTCCCACCACGCAGCCAGCACTGTCAGTGCTCCCCACACAGCCAGCACTGTCAGTGCTACCACCACACAGCCAGCACTGTCAGTGCTCCCCCACGCAGCCAGCACTGTCAGTGCTCCCACCACACAGCCAGCACTGTCAGTGCTCCCACCACACAGCCAGCACTGTCAGTGCTCCCACCACACAGCCAGCACTGGCAGTGCTCCCACCACGCAGCCAGCACTGTCAGTGCTCCCCACACAGTCAGCACTGCCAGCGCTGCTCCTACACAGCCAGCACTGTCAGTGCTCCCCCCCACACAGCCAGCACTGTCAGTGCTCCCACAACACAGCCAGCACTGTCAGTGCTCCCCCACACAGCCAGCGCTGTCAGTGCTCCCACCACACAGCCAGCGCTGTCATTGCTCCCCCCACACAGCCAGCACTGTCAGTGCTCCCACCACACAGACAGCACTGTCAGTGCTCCCACACACAGCCAGCACTGTCAGTGCTCCCACCACACAGGCAGCACTGTCAGTGCTCCCACACACAGCCAGCACTGTCAGTGCTCCCAACACACAGCCAGCACTGTCAGTGCTCCCACCACACAGCCCGCACTGTCACTGCTCCCACCTCACACAGCCAGCACTGTCAGTGCACCCACAACACAGCCAGCACTGTCAGTGCTCCCCCACACAGCCAGCACTGTCAGTGCTCCCACTCCACACAGCCAGCACTGTCAGTGCTCCCCCACACAGCCAGCGCTGTCAGTGCTCCCACCACACAGCCAGCACTGTCAGTGCTCCCCCACACAGCCATCACTGTCAGTGCTCCCACACACAGCCAGCACTGTCAGTGCTCCCCCCACACAGCAAGCACTGTCACTGCTCCCACCCCACACAGCCAGCACTGTCAGTGCTCCCACAACACAGCCAGCACTGTCAGTGCTCCCCCACACAGCCAGAGCTGTCAGTGCTCCCACCAAACAGCCAGCACTGTCAGTGCTCCCACACACAGCCAGCACTGTCTGTGCTCCCACCACACAGCCAGCACTGTCTGTGCTCCCACCACACAGCCAGCACTGTCAGTGCACCCACCACAGAGCCAGCACTGTCTGTGCTCCCCCACACAGCCAGCACTGTCAGTGCTCCCACCACACAGCCAGCACTATCAGTGCTCCCAGCACACAGCCAGCACTGTCAGTGCTCCCTCACACAGCCAGCACTGTCAGTGCTCCCACCACACAGCCAGCACTGTCAGTGCTCTCACCACACAGCCAGCACAGTCTGTGCTCCCACCACACAGCCAGCACTGTCAGTGCTCCCCCACACAGCCAGCACTGTCAGTGCTCCCCACACAGCCAGCACTGTCTGTGCTCCCACCACACAGCCAGCACTGTCTGTGCTCCCACCACACAGCCAGCACTGTCAGTGCTCCCACCACACAGCCAGCACTGTCAGTGCTCCCCCACACAGCCAGCACAGTCATTGCTCCCCTACACAGCCAACACTGTCAGTGCTCCCCCACACAGCCAGCACTGCCAGTGCTCCCCACACAGCCAGCACCGTCAGTGCTCCCCACAAAGCCAGCAGTGTCAGTGGTCCCCCCACACAGCCAGCACTGTCATTGCTCCCCCACGCAGCCAGCACTGTCAGTGCTCCCACCACACAGCCAGCACTGTCGGTGCTCCCCCTCACAGCCAGCACTGTCAGTGCTCCCCCACACAACCAGCACTGTCAGTGCTCCCCCACACAGCCAGCACGGTCAGTGCTCCCCCCACACAGCCAGCACTGTCAGTGCTCCCACCACACAGCCAGTACTGTCATTGCTCCCCCCACACAGCCAGCACTGTCAGTGCTCACCCTCACAGCCAGCACTGTCAGTGCTCCCCCCACACAGCCAGCACTGTCAGTGCTCCCCCACGCAGCCAGCACTGTCAGTGCTCCCACCACACAGCCAGCACTGTCAGTGCTCCCCCCACACAGCCAGCACTGTCAGTGCTCCCAACACAGAGCCAGCAATGTCAGTGCTCCCACCACACAGCCAGCACTGTCATTGCTCCCCATGCAGCCAGCACTTTCAGTGCTCCCACCACACAGCCAGCACTGCCACTGCTCCCACCCCACACAGCCAGCACTGTCAGTGCTCCCCCCACACAGCCAGCACTGTCAATGCTCCCACCACACAGCCAGCACTGTCAGTGTTCCCCCACACAGCCAGCGCTGTCAGTGCTCCCACCACACAGCCAGCACTGTCAGTGCTCCCCCACACAGCCAGCACTGTCACTGCTCCCACCCCACACAGCCAGCACTGTCAGTGCTCCCACAACACAGCCAGCACTGTCAGTGCTCCCCCACACAGCCAGCGCTGTCAGTGCTCCCACCACACAGCCAGCACTGTCAGTGCTCCCCCACACATCCAGCACTGTCAGTGCTCCCACACACAGCCAGCACTGTCAGTGCTCCCCCCACACAGCCAGCACTGTCACTGCTCCCACCCCACACAGCCAGCACTGTCAGTGCTCCCACAACACTGCCAGCACTGTCAGTGCTCCCCCACACAGCCAGAGCTGTCAGTGCTCCCACCAAACAGCCAGCACTGTCAGTGCTCCCACACACAGCCAGCACTGTCAGTGCTCCCACCACACAGACAGCACTGTCAGTGCTCCCACACACAGCCAGCACTGTCTGTGCTCCCACCACACAGCCAGCACTGTCTGTGCTCCCACCACACAGCCAGCACTGTCAGTGCTCCCGCCACAGAGCCAGCACTGTCAGTGCTCCCCCCACACAGCCAGCACTGCCACTGCTCCCACCCCACACAGCCAGCACTGTCAGTGCTCCCCCCACACAGACAGCACTGTCAATTCTCCCCCACACAGCCAGCACTGTCAGTGCTCCCACCACACAGCCAGCACTGTCAGTGCTCCCCCACACTGCCAGCACTGTCAGTGCTCCCCCAAACAGCCAGTACTGTCATTGCTCCCCCCACACAGCCAGCACTGTCAGTGCTCACCCTCACAGCCAGCACTGTCAGTGCTCCCCCCACACAGCCAGCACTGTCAGTGCTCCCCCACGCAGCCAGCACTGTCAGTGCTCCCACCACACAGCCAGCACTGTCAGTGCTCCCCCACACAGCCAGCACTGTCAGTGCTCCCAACACAGAGCCAGCAATGTCAGTGCTCCCACCACACAGCCAGCACTGTCATTGCTCCCCATGCAGCCAGCACTGTCAGTGCTCCCACCACACAGCCAGCACTGCCACTGCTCCCACCCCACACAGCCAGCACTGTCAGTGCTCCCACCACACAGCCAGCACTGTCAGTGCTCCCCCACACAGCCAGCACTGTCACTGCTCGCACCCCACACAGCCAGCACTGTCAGTGCTCCCACAACACAGCCAGCACTGTCAGTGCTCCCCCACACAGTCAGCGCTGTCAGTGCTCCCACCACACAGCCAGCACTGTCAGTGCTCCCACCACACAGCCAGCACTGTCAGTGTTCCCCCACACAGCCAGCGCTGTCAGTGCTCCCACCACACAGCCAGCACTGTCAGTGCTCCCCCACACAGCCAGCACTGTCACTGCTCCCACCCCACACAGCCAGCACTGTCAGTGCTCCCACAACACAGCCAGCACTGTCAGTGCTCCCCCACACAGCCAGCGCTGTCAGTGCTCCCACCACACAGCCAGCACTGTCAGTGCTCCCCCACACATCCAGCACTGTCAGTGCTCCCACACACAGCCAGCACTGTCAGTGCTCCCCCCACACAGCCAGCACTGTCAATTCTCCCCCACACAGCCAGCACTGTCAGTGCTCCCCCACACTGCCAGCACTGTCAGTGCTCCCACCACACAGCCAGTACTGTCATTGCTCCCCCCACACAGCCAGCACTGTCAGTGCTCACCCTCACAGCCAGCACTGTCAGTGCTCCCCCCACACAGCCAGCACTGTCAGTGCTCCCCCACGCAGCCAGCACTGTCAGTGCTCCCACCACACAGCCAGCACTGTCAGTGCTCCCAACACAGAGCCAGCACTGTCTGTGCTCCCACCACACAGCCAGCACTGTCAGTGCTCCCACCACACAGCCAGCACTGTCAGTGCTCCCACCACACAGCCAGCACTGTCAGTGCTCCCCCACACAGCCAGCACAGTCATTGCTCCCCTACACAGCCAACACTGTCAGTGCTCCCCCACACAGCCAGCACTGCCAGTGCTCCCACACAGCCAGCACTGTCAGTGTTCCCCCCACACAGCCAGCACTGTCAGTGCTCCCAACACAGAGCCAGCACTGTCTGTGCTCCCACCACACAGCCAGCACTGTCAGTGCTCCCACCACACAGCCAGCACTGTCGGTGCTCCCCCTCACAGCCAGCACTGTCAGTGCTCCCCCACACAACCAGCACTGTCAGTGCTCCCCCAGACAGCCAGCACGGTCAGTGCTCCCACCACACAGCCAGCACTGTCAGTTCTCCCCCACACTGCCAGCACTGTCAGTGCTCATCCAAACAGCCAGCACTGTCAGTGCTCCCCACACACAGCCAGCACTGTCAGTGCTCCCACCACACAGCCAGCACTGTCAGTGCTCCTACCCCACACAGCCAGCGCTATCAGTGCTCCCCTCACACAGCCAGCACCGCCAGTGCTCCCACCACACAGCCAGCACTGTCAGTGCTCCCCCACACAGCCAGCAATGTCAGTGCTCCCCCACACAGCCAGCACTGCCAGTGCTCCCCACACAGTAAGAACTATCAGTGCTCCCACCACACAGCCAGCACTGTCTGTGCTCCCAGCACACAGCCAGCACTGTCTGTGCTCCCACCACACAGCCAGCACTGTCAGTGCTCCCCACACAGTAAGAACTATCAGTGCTCCCACCACACAGCCAGCACTGTCTGTGCTCCCAGCACACAGCCAGCACTGTCTGTGCTCCCACCACACAGCCAGCACTGTCAGTGCTCCCCACACAGTAAGAACTATCAGTGCTCCCACCACACAGCCAGCACTGTCTGTGCTCCCAGCACACAGCCAGCACTGTCTGTGCTCCCACCACACAGCCAGCACTGTCAGTGCTCCCCCCACACAGCCAGCACTGTCAGTGCTCCCACCACACAGCCAGGACTGTCAGTGCTCCCACCACAGAGCCAGCACTGTCAGGGCTCCCCCACACAGCCAGCACTGTCAGTGCTCCTCCCACACAGCCAGCACTGTCAGTGCTCCCCCACACAGCCAGCACTCTCAGTGCTCCCACCACACAGCCAGCACTGTCAGTGCTCCCTCCACACAGCCAGCACTGTCAGTGCTCCCCACACAGCCAGCACTGTCAGTGCTCCCCCCACACAGCCAGCACTGTCAGTGTCCTCCCCCCACACATACAGCACTGTCAGTGCTCCCTCACACAGCCAGCACTGTCAGTGCTCCCCCACACAGCCAGCACTGTCAGTGCTCCCCCACACAGCCAGCACTGTCAGTGCTCCCACCACACAGCCAGCACTGTCAGTGCTCCCCCCACACAGCCAGCACTGTCAGTGCTCCCCCACACAGCCAGCACTGTCAGTGCTCCCACCACACAGCCAGCACTGTCAGTGCTCCCCCCACACAGCCAGCACTGTCAGTGCTCCCCACACAGGCAGCACTGTCAGTGCTCCCCCACACAGCCAGCACTGTCAGTGCTCCCCCAAACAGCCAGCACTGTCTGTGCTCCCACCACACAGTCAGCACTGTCAGTGCTCCCCCACACAGCCAGCACTGTCAGTGCTCCCCCACACAGCCAGCACTGTCAGTGCTCCCCCACACAGCCAGCACTGCCAGTGCACTCCCCCCCCCCCCACAGCCAGCACTGTCAGTGCTCCCCCCACACAGCCAGCACTGTCAGTGCTCCCCACACAGGCAGCACTGCCAGTGCTCCCCCCACACAGCCAGCACTGCCAGTGCTCACCCCACACAGCCAGCACTGTCAGTGTTCCCCCCACACAGCCAGCACTGTCAGTGCTCCCCACACAGGCAGCACTGTCAGTGCTCCCCCACACAGCCAGCACTGTCGTGCTCCCACCACACAGCCAGCACTGTCAGTGCTCCCACCACACAGCCAGCACTGTCAGTGCTCCCCCCACACTGCCAGCACTGTCAGTGCTCCCCCCTACACAGCCAGCACTGTCAGTGCTCCCCCCACACAGCCAGCACTGTTAGTGCTCCCCACACAGCCAGCACTGTCAGTGCTCCCCCCACACAGCCAGCACTGTCAGTGTTCCCACCACACAGCCAGCACTGTCAGTGCTCCCACCACACAGCCAGCACTGTCAGTGCTCCCCCCACACTGCCAGCACTGTCAGTGCTCCCATCACACAGCCAGCACTGTCAGTGCTCCCACCACACAGCCAGCACTGTCTGTGCTCCCACCACACAGCCAGCACTGTCAGTGCTCCCCACACAGCCAGCACTGTCAGTGCTCCCCCCACACAGCCAGCACTGTCAGTGCTCCCACCACAGAGCCAGCACTGTCAGTGCTCCCACACACATCCAGCACTGAAAGTGCACTTCCCCCTCCCCCCACAGAGCAAGCACTGCCAGTGCACTTCCCCCCCCCCACAGAGCCAGCACTGCCAGTGCACTCCCCAGCCACAGAGCCAGCACTGCCAGTGCACTTCCCCCCCACAGAGCCAGCACTGCCAGTGCACTTCCACCCCCCCACAGAGCCAGCACTGCCAGTGCACCCACCCCACAGAGCCAGCATGGCCAGTGCACTCCCCCCCCACAGAGCTAGCACTGCCAGAGCACTTCCCCCCCACAGAGCCAGCACTGCCAGTGCACTTCCCCCCCCCCCCCACAGAGCCAGCACTGCCAGTGCTCCCCACACAGCCAACACTGTCAGTTCACCCACCACACAGCCAGCACTGTCAGTGCCCCCAGCACACAGCCAGCACTGTCAATGCTCCCCCACACAGCCAGCACTGTCAGTGCTCCCACCAAACAGCCAGCACTGTCTGTGCTCCCCCACACAGCCCGCACTGTCAGTGCTCCCCCACAGAGCCAGCACTGTCAGTGCCCCCACCACACAGCCAGCACTGTCAGTGCTCCCACCCCACAGCCAGCACTCTCAGTGCTCCTACCCCACACAGCCAGCACTGTCAGTGCTCCCACCACACAGCCAGCACTCTCAGTGCTCCTACCCCACACAGCCAGCGCTATCAGTGCTCCCCTCACAGCCAGCACTGTCAGTGCTCCCACACACAGCCAGCACTGTCAGTGCTCCCCCACACAGCCAGCACTGTCAGTGCTCCAACCACACAGCCAGCACTGTCAGTGCTCCCACCACACAGCCAGCACTGTCAGTGCTCCCACCACACAGCCAGCACTGTCAGTGCTTCCCCCCACAAAGCGAGCACTGTCAGTGCTCCCTCCACACAGCCAGCACTGTCAGTGCTCCCAACACACAGCCAGCACTGCCAGTGCTCCCACCACACAGCCAGCACTGTCAGTGCTCCCCCATACAGCCAGCAATGTCAGTGCACCCCCACACAGCCAGCACTGTCAGTGCTCCCCACACAGCCAGAACTATCAGTGCTCCCACCACACAGCCAGCACTGTCTGTGCTCCCACCACACAGCCAGCACTCTCAGTGCTCCTACCCCACACAGCCCGCGCTATCAGTGCTCCCCTCACACAGCCAGCACCGCCAGTGCTCCCACCACACACCCAGCACTGTCAGTGCTCCCCCACACAGCCAGCAATGTCAGTGCTCCCCCACACAGCCAGCACTGTCAGTGCTCCCCACACAGCAAGAACTATCAGTGCTCCCACCACACAGCCAGCACTGTCTGTGCTCCCACCACACAGCCAGCACTGTCTGTGCTCCCACCACACAGCCAGCACTGTCTGTGCTCCCACCACACAGCCAGCACTGTCAGTGCTCCCCACACAGCCAGCACTGTCTGTGCTCCCAGCACACAGCCAGCACTGTCTGTGCTCCCACCACACAGCCAGCACTGTCAGTGCTCCCCCCACACAGCCAGCACTGTCAGTGCTCCCACCACACAGCCAGGACTGTCAGTGCTCCCACCACAGAGCCAGCACTGTCAGGGCTCCCCCACACAGCCAGCACTGTCAGTGCTCCTCCCACACAGCCAGCACTGTCAGTGCTCCCCCACACAGCCAGCACTCTCAGTGCTCCCACCACACAGCCAGCACTGTCAGTGCTCCCTCCACACAGCCAGCACTGTCAGTGCTCCCCACACAGCCAGCACTGTCAGTGCTCCCCCCACACAGCCAGCACTGTCAGTGTCCTCCCCCCACACATACAGCACTGTCAGTGCTCCCTCACACAGCCAGCACTGTCAGTGCTCCCCCACACAGCCAGCACTGTCAGTGCTCCCCCACACAGCCAGCACTGTCAGTGCTCCCACCACACAGCCAGCACTGTCAGTGCTCCCCCCACACAGCCAGCACTGTCAGTGCTCCCCCACACAGCCAGCACTGTCAGTGCTCCCACCACACAGCCAGCACTGTCAGTGCTCCCCCCACACAGCCAGCACTGTCAGTGCTCCCCACACAGGCAGCACTGTCAGTGCTCCCCCACACAGCCAGCACTGTCAGTGCTCCCCCAAACAGCCAGCACTGTCTGTGCTCCCACCACACAGTCAGCACTGTCAGTGCTCCCCCACACAGCCAGCACTGTCAGTGCTCCCCCACACAGCCAGCACTGTCAGTGCTCCCCCACACAGCCAGCACTGCCAGTGCACTCCCCCCCCCCCCACAGCCAGCACTGTCAGTGCTCCCCCCACACAGCCAGCACTGTCAGTGCTCCCTACACAGGCAGCACTGCCAGTGCTCCCCCCACACAGCCAGCACTGCCAGTGCTCACCCCACACAGCCAGCACTGTCAGTGTTCCCCCCACACAGCCAGCACTGTCAGTGCTCCCCACACAGGCAGCACTGTCAGTGCTCCCCCACACAGCCAGCACTGTCGTGCTCCCACCACACAGCCAGCACTGTCAGTGCTCCCACCACACAGCCAGCACTGTCAGTGCTCCCCCCACACTGCCAGCACTGTCAGTGCTCCCCCCTACACAGCCAGCACTGTCAGTGCTCCCCCCACACAGCCAGCACTGTTAGTGCTCCCCACACAGCCAGCACTGTCAGTGCTCCCCCCACACAGCCAGCACTGTCAGTGTTCCCACCACACAGCCAGCACTGTCAGTGCTCCCACCACACAGCCAGCACTGTCAGTGCTCCCCCCACACTGCCAGCACTGTCAGTGCTCCCATCACACAGCCAGCACTGTCAGTGCTCCCACCACACAGCCAGCACTGTCTGTGCTCCCACCACACAGCCAGCACTGTCAGTGCTCCCCACACAGCCAGCACTGTCAGTGCTCCCCCCACACAGCCAGCACTGTCAGTGCTCCCACCACAGAGCCAGCACTGTCAGTGCTCCCACACACATCCAGCACTGAAAGTGCACTTCCCCCTCCCCCCACAGAGCAAGCACTGCCAGTGCACTTCCCCCCCCCACAGAGCCAGCACTGCCAGTGCACTCCCCAGCCACAGAGCCAGCACTGCCAGTGCACTTCCCCCCCACAGAGCCAGCACTGCCAGTGCACTTCCACCCCCCCACAGAGCCAGCACTGCCAGTGCACCCACCCCACAGAGCCAGCATGGCCAGTGCACTCCCCCCCCACAGAGCTAGCACTGCCAGAGCACTTCCCCCCCACAGAGCCAGCACTGCCAGTGCACTTCCCCCCCCCCCCCCACAGAGCCAGCACTGCCAGTGCTCCCCACACAGCCAACACTGTCAGTTCACCCACCACACAGCCAGCACTGTCAGTGCCCCCAGCACACAGCCAGCACTGTCAATGCTCCCCCACACAGCCAGCACTGTCAGTGCTCCCACCAAACAGCCAGCACTGTCTGTGCTCCCCCACACAGCCCGCACTGTCAGTGCTCCCCCACAGAGCCAGCACTGTCAGTGCCCCCACCACACAGCCAGCACTGTCAGTGCTCCCACCCCACAGCCAGCACTCTCAGTGCTCCTACCCCACACAGCCAGCACTGTCAGTGCTCCCACCACACAGCCAGCACTCTCAGTGCTCCTACCCCACACAGCCAGCGCTATCAGTGCTCCCCTCACAGCCAGCACTGTCAGTGCTCCCACACACAGCCAGCACTGTCAGTGCTCCCCCACACAGCCAGCACTGTCAGTGCTCCAACCACACAGCCAGCACTGTCAGTGCTCCCACCACACAGCCAGCACTGTCAGTGCTCCCACCACACAGCCAGCACTGTCAGTGCTTCCCCCCACAAAGCGAGCACTGTCAGTGCTCCCTCCACACAGCCAGCACTGTCAGTGCTCCCAACACACAGCCAGCACTGCCAGTGCTCCCACCACACAGCCAGCACTGTCAGTGCTCCCCCATACAGCCAGCAATGTCAGTGCACCCCCACACAGCCAGCACTGTCAGTGCTCCCCACACAGCCAGAACTATCAGTGCTCCCACCACACAGCCAGCACTGTCTGTGCTCCCACCACACAGCCAGCACTCTCAGTGCTCCTACCCCACACAGCCCGCGCTATCAGTGCTCCCCTCACACAGCCAGCACCGCCAGTGCTCCCACCACACACCCAGCACTGTCAGTGCTCCCCCACACAGCCAGCAATGTCAGTGCTCCCCCACACAGCCAGCACTGTCAGTGCTCCCCACACAGCAAGAACTATCAGTGCTCCCACCACACAGCCAGCACTGTCTGTGCTCCCACCACACAGCCAGCACTGTCTGTGCTCCCACCACACAGCCAGCACTGTCTGTGCTCCCACCACACAGCCAGCACTGTCAGTGCTCCCCACACAGCCAGAACTATCAGTGCTCCCACCACACAGCCAGCACTGTCTGTGCTCCCACCACACAGCCAGCACTGTCAGTGCTCCTACCCCACACAGCCCGCGCTATCAGTGCTCCCCTCACACAGCCAGCACCGCCAGTGCTCCCACCACACAGCCAGCACTGTCAGTGCTCCCCCACACAGCCAGCAATGTCAGTGCTCCCCCACACAGCCAGCACTGTCAGTGCTCCCCACACAGCAAGAACTATCAGTGCTCCCACCACACAGCCAGCACTGTCTGTGCTCCCACCACACAGCCAGCACTGTCTGTGCTCCCACCACACAGCCAGCACTGTCAGTTCTCCCCCCACACAGCCAGCACTGTCTGTGCTCCCACCGCACTGCCAGCACTGTCAGTGCTCCCCCCACACAGCCTGCACTGTCAGTGCTCCCAGCACACAGCCAGCACTGTCAGTGCTCCCACCACAGAGCCAGTACTGTCAGGGCTCCCCCACATAGCCAGCACTGCCAGCGCAGCTCCTACACAACCAGCACTGTCAGTGTCCTCCCCCCACACTACAGCACTGTCAGTGCTCCCCACACAGCCAGGACTGTCAGTGCTCCCCACACAGCCAGCACTGTCAGTGCTCCCCCCACACAGCCAGCACTGTCAGTGCTCCCCACACAGCCAGCACTGTCAGTGCTCCCCCCATACAGCCAGCACTGTCAGTGTCCTCGCCCCACACATACAGCACTGTCAGTGCTCCCCCACACAGCCAGCACTGTCAGTGCTCCCCCCACACAGCCAGCACTGTCAGTGCTCCCCCACACAGCCAGCACTGTCAGTGCTCCCACCACACAGCCAGCACTGTCAGTGCTCCCCCACACAGCCAGCACTGTCAGTGCACCCCCACACAGCCAGCACTGTCAGTGCTCCCACCACACAGCCAGCACTGTCAGTGCTCCCCCCACACAGCCAGCATTGTCAGTGCTCCCACCACACAGCCAGCACTGTCAGTGCTCCCCCACACAGCAAGCACTGTCAGTGCTCCCCCACACAGGCAGCACTGTCAGTGCTCCCCCACACAGCCAGCACTGTCAGTGCTCCCCCACACAGCCAGCACTGTCTGTGCTCCCACCACACAGTCAGCACTGTCAGTGCTCCCACCACACAGTCAGCACTGTCAGTGCTCCCCCACACAGCCAGCACAGTCAGTGCTCCCCCACACAGCCAGCACTGTCAGTGCTCCCCTCACACAGCCAGCACTGTCAGTGCTCCCCCACACAGCCAGCACTGTCACTGCTCCCCCCCACAGCCAGCACTGTCAGTGCTCCCCCACACAGCCAGCACTGTCAGTGCTCCCCACACATGCAGCACTGCCAGTGCTCCCCCACACAGCCAGCACTGCCAGTGCTCACCCCACACAGCCAGCGCTGTCAGTGCTCCCCCCACACAGCCAGCACTGTCAGTGCTCCCACCACACAGCCAGCACTGTCAGTGCTCCCCCCACACTGCCAGCACTGTCAGTGCTCCCCCCAACACAGCCAGCACTGTCAGTGCTCCCAACACACAGCCAGCACTGCCAGTGCTCCCACCACACAGCCAGCACTGTCAGTGCTCCCCCATACAGCCAGCAATGTCAGTGCACCCCCACACAGCCAGCACTGTCAGTGCTCCCCACACAGCCAGAACTATCAGTGCTCCCACCACACAGCCAGCACTGTCTGTGCTCCCACCACACAGCCAGCACTCTCTGTGCTCCTACCCCACACAGCCCGCGCTATCAGTGCTCCCCTCACACAGCCAGCACCGCCAGTGCTCCCACCACACAGCCAGCACTGTCAGTGCTCCCCCACACAGCCAGCAATGTCAGTGCTCCCCCACACAGCCAGCACTGTCAGTGCTCCCCACACAGCAAGAACTATCAGTGCTCCCACCACACAGCCAGCACTGTCTGTGCTCCCACCACACAGCCAGCACTGTCTGTGCTCCCACCACACAGCCAGCACTGTCAGTTCTCCCCCCACACAGCCAGCACTGTCTGTGCTCCCACCACACAGCCAGCACTGTCAGTGCTCCCCCCACACAGCCTGCACTGTCAGTGCTCCCACCACACAGCCAGCACTGTCAGTGCTCCCACCACAGAGCCAGCACTGTCAGGGCTCCCCCACACAGCCAGCACTGCCAGCGCTGCTCCTACACAACCAGCACTGTCAGTGTCCTCCCCCCACACTACAGCACTGTCAGTGCTCCCCCACACAGCCAGCACTGTGAGTGCTCCCCCACACAGCCAGGACTGTCAGTGCTCCCACCACACAGCCAGCACTGTCAGTGCTCCCCCCACACAGCCAGCACTGTCAGTGCTCCCCACACAGCCAGCACTGTCAGTGCTCCCCCCACACAGCCAGCACTGTCAGTGTCCTCGCCCCACACATACAGCACTGTCAGTGCTCCCCCACACAGCCAGCTCTGTCAGTGCTCCCCCCACACAGCCAGCACTCTCAGTGCTCCCCCACACAGCCAGCACTGTCAGTGCTCCCACCACGCAGCCAGCACTGTCAGTGCTCCCCCACACAGCCAGCACTGTCAGTGCACCCCCACACAGCCAGCACTGTCAGTGCTCCCACCACACAGCCAGCACTGTCAGTGCTCCCCCCACACAGCCAGCATTGTCAGTGCTCCCCCACACAGCAAGCACTGTCAGTGCTCCCCCACACAGGCAGCACTGTCAGTGCTCCCCCACACAGCCAGCACTGTCAGTGCTCCCCCACACAGCCAGCACTGTCTGTGCTCCCACCACACAGTCAGCACTGTCAGTGCTCCCACCACACAGTCAGCACTGTCAGTGCTCCCACCACACAGTCAGCACTGTCAGTGCTCCCCACACATGCAGCACTGCCAGTGCTCCCCCCACACAGCCAGCACTGCCAGTGCTCACCCCACACAGCCAGCGCTGTCAGTGCTCCCCCCACACAGCCAGCACTGTCAGTGCTCCCACCACACAGCCAGCACTGTCACTGCTCCCCCCACACTGCCAGCACTGTCAGTGCTCCCCCCAACACAGCCAGCACTGTCAGTGCTCTCCCCACACAGCCAGCACTGTTAGTGCTCCCCACAGAGCCAGCACTGTCAGTGCTCCCCCACACAGCCAGCCCTGTCAGTGTTCCCACCACACAGCCAGCACTGTCAGTGGTCCCACCACACAGCCAGCACTGTCAGTGCTCCCCCCACACTGCCAGCACTGTCAGTGCTCCCATCACACAGCCAGCACTGTCAGTGCTCCCATCACACAGCCAGCACTGTCAGTGCTACCACAACACACAGCCAGCACTGTCTGTGCTCCCCCACACAGCCAGCACTGTCAGTGCTCCCACGACAGAGCCAGCACTGTCAGTGCTCCCACACACATCCAGCACTGAAAGTGCACTTCCCCCTCCCCCCACAGAGCCAGCACTGCCAGTGCACTCCCCCCCCACAGAGCCAGCACTGCCAGTGCACTCCCCAGCCACAGAGCCAGCACTGCCAGTGCACTTACCCCCCACAGAGCCAGCACTGCCAGTGCACTTCCACCCCCCCACAGAGCCAGCACTGCCAGTGCACTCCCCCCCACAGAGCCAGCATGGCCAGTGCACTCCCCCCCACAGAGCTAGCACTGCCAGTGCACTTCCCCCCCACAGAGCCAGCACTGCCAGTGCACTTCCCCCCCCACAGAGCCAGCACTGGCAGTGCTCCCCACACAGCCAGCACTGTCAGTGCTCCCACCACACTGCCAGCACTGTCGGTGCTCCCACCACACAGCCAGCATTGTCAGTGCTCCCCCACACAGCCAACACTGTCAGTGCTCCCCCACACAGCCAGCACTGTCAGTGCCCACACCACACAGCCAGCACTGTCAGAGCTCCCACCACACAGCCAGCACTGTCAGTGCTCCCCCACACTTCCAGCACTGTCAGTGCTCCCCCACACAGCCAGCACTGTCAGTGCTCCCCCACACAGCCAGCCCTGTCAGTGCTCCCCACACAGCCAGCACTGTCAGTGCTCCCCACGCAGCCAGCACTGCCAGTGCTCCTCACACAGCCAGCACTGTCAGTGCTCCCCCACACAGCCAGCACTGTCAGTGCTCCCAGCACACAGCCAGCACTGTCAGTGCTCCCCCACACAGGCAGCACTGTCAGTGCTCCCCCACACAGCCAGCACTGTCAGTGCTCCCACCACACACAGCCAGCACTGTCAGTGCTACCCCACACAGGCAGCACTGTCAGTGCTCCCCCACACAGCCAGCACTGTCAGTGCTCCCACCACACAGCCAGCACTGTCAGTGCTCCCACCACACAGCCAGCACTGTCAGTGCTCCCCACACAGCCAGCATTGTCAGTGCTCCCACCACACAGCCAGCACTGTCAGTGCCCCCACCACACAGCCAGCATTGTCAGTGCTCCCCCACACAGCCAGCACTGTCAGAGCTCCCACCACACAGCCAGCACTGTCAGTGCTCCCCCACACTTCCAGCACTGTCAGTGCTCCCCCACACAGCCAGCACTGTCCGTGCTCCTCACACAGCCAGCACTGTCAGTGCTCCCACCACACAGCCAGCACTGTCAGTGCTCCCACCACACAGCCAGCACTGTCAGTGCTCCCACCACACAGCCAGCACTGTCAGTGCTCCCACCACACAGCCAGCACTGTCAGTGCTCCCCCCCACACAGCCAGCACAGTCAGTGCTCCCCCACACAGCCAGCACTGTCACTGCTCCCCCAGACAGCCAGCACTGCCAGTGCACTCCCCCCCCAACAGCCAGCACTGTCAGTGCTCCCCCACACAGCCAGCACTGTCAGTGCTCCCCACACATGCAGCACTGCCAGTGCTCCCCCACACAGCCAGCACTGCCAGTGCTCACCCCACACAGCCAGCGCTGTCAGTGCTCCCCCCACACAGCCAGCACTGTCAGTGCTCCCACCACACAGCCAGCACTGTCAGTGCTCCCCCCACACTGCCAGCACTGTCAGTGCTCCCCCCAACACAGCCAGCACTGTCAGTGCTCTCCCCACACAGCCAGCACTGTTAGTGCTCCCCACAGAGCCAGCACTGTCAGTGCTCCCCCACACAGCCAGCACTGTCAGTGTTCCCACCACACAGCCAGCACTGTCAGTGGTCCCACCACACAGCCAGCACTGTCAGTGCTCCCCCCACACTGCCAGCACTGTCAGTGCTCCCATCACACAGCCAGCACTGTCAGTGCTCCCATCACACAGCCAGCACTGTCAGTGCTACCACAACACACAGCCAGCACTGTCTGTGCTCCCCCACACAGCCAGCACTGTCAGTGCTCCCACGACAGAGCCAGCACTGTCAGTGCTCCCACACACATCCAGCACTGAAAGTGCACTTCCCCCTCCCCCCACAGAGCCAGCACTTCCAGTGCACTCCCCCCCCCACAGAGCCAGCACTGCCAGTGCACTCCCCAGCCACAGAGCCAGCACTGCCAGTGCACTTACCCCCCACAGAGCCAGCACTGCCAGTGCACTTCCACCCCCCCACAGAGCCAGCACTGCCAGTGCACTCCCCCCCACAGAGCCAGCATGGCCAGTGCACTCCCCCCCCCACAGAGCTAGCACTGCCAGTGCACTTCCCCCCCACAGAGCCAGCACTGCCAGTGCACTTCCCCCCCCCCCACAGAGCCAGCACTGTCAGTGCTCCCAGCACACAGCCAGCACTGTCTGTGCTCCCCCACACAGCCAGCACTGTCAGTGCTCCCACCACACAGCCAGCACTGTCGGTGCTCCCACCACACAGCCAGCATTGTCAGTGCTCCCCCACACAGCCAACACTGTCAGTGCTCCCCACACAGCCAGCACTGTCAGTGCCCACACCACACAGCCAGCACTGTCAGAGCTCCCACCACACAGCCAGCACTGTCAGTGCTCCCCCACACTTCCAGCACTGTCAGTGCTCCCCCACACAGCCAGCACTGTCAGTGCTCCCCCACCCAGCCAGCCCTGTCAGTGCTCCCCACACAGCCAGCACTGTCAGTGCTCCCCACGCAGCCAGCACTGCCAGTGCTCCTCACACAGCCAGCACTGTCAGTGCTCCCAGCACACAGCCAGCACTGTCAGTGCTCCCCCATACAGCCAGCACTGTCAGTGCTGCCCCACACAGCCAGCACTGTCAGTGCTTCCACCACACAGCCAGCACTGTCAGTGCTCCCCACACAGGCAGCACTGTCAGTGCCCCCCCCCCACACAGCCAACACTGTCAGTGTTCCCCCACACACAGCCAGCGCTGTCAGTGCTCCCACCACACAGCCAGCACTGTCTGTGCTCCCACCACACAGCCAGCATTGTCAGTGCTCCCCCACACAGCCAACACTGTCAGTGCTCCCCCACACAGCCAGCACTGTCAGTGCCCCCACCACACAGCCAGCACTGTCAGTGCTCCTACCCCACAGCCAGCACTGTCAGTGCTCCCCCACACTTCCAGCACTGTCAATGCTCCCACCACACAGCCAGCACTGTCAGTGCCACCCACACAGCCAGCACTGTCAGTGCTCCTCACACAGCCAGCACTGTCAGTGCTCCCACCACACAGCCAGCACTGTCAGTGCTCCCCCACACTTCCAGCACTGTCAATGCTCCCACCACACAGCCAGCACTGTCAGTGCCACCCACACAGCCAGCACTGTCAGTGCTCCTCACACAGCCAGCACTGTCAGTGCTCCCACCACACAGCCAGCACTGTCAGTGCTCCCCCACACTTCCAGCACTGTCAGTGCTCCCCCACACAGCCAGCACTGTCAGTGCTCCCACCACACAGCCAGCACTGTCAGTGCTCCCCCACACAGGCAGCACTGTCAGTGCTCCCCCACACAGCCAGCACTGTCAGTGCTCCGACCACACAGGCAGAACTGTCAGTGCTCCCCCCCCCCCCACACAGCCAGCACTGTCAGTGCTCCCACCACACAGCCAGCACTGTCAGTGCTCCCCCCACACAGCCAGCACCGTCAGTGCTCCCGACACAGCCAGCACCGTCAGTGCTCCCCCCACACAACCAGCACTGTCAGTGCTCCCCCCCCCACACAGCCAGCACTGTCAGTGCTCTCCCACACAGCCAGCACTGTCAGTGCACCCCCACACAGCCAGCACTGTCAGTGCTCCCCCACACAGCCAGCACTGTCAGTGCTCCCCCACACAGGCAGCACTGTCAGTGCCCCCCCCCCCCCCACACAGCCAGCACTGTCAGTGTTCCCCAACACACAGCCAGCGCTGTCAGTGCCCCCCCCCCACACAGCCAGCACCGTCAGTGCTCCCGACACAGCCAGCACTGTCAGTGCTCCCCCACACAGCCAGCACTGTCAGTGCTCCCACCACACAGCCAGCACTGTCAGTGCTCCCACCACAGCCAGCACTGTCAGTGCTCCCACCACACAGCCAGCACTGTTAGTGCTTCCCCACACAGCCAGCACTGTCAGTGCTCCCACCACACAGCCAGCACTGTCAGTGCTCCCCCACACAGGCAGCACTGTCAGTGCTCCCCCACACAGCCAGCACTGTCTGTGCTCCCACCACACAGTCAGCACTGTCAGTGCTCCCCCACACAGCCAGCACAGTCAGTGCTCCCCCACACAGCCAGCACTGTCACTGCTCCCCCACACAGCCAGCACTGCCAGTGCACTCCCCCCCCAACAGCCAGCACTGTCAGTGCTCCCTCCACACAGCCAGCACTGTCAGTGCTCCCCACACATGCAGCACTGCCAGTGTTCCCCCACACAGCCAGCACTGCCAGTGCTCACCCCACACAGCCAGCGCTGTCAGTGCTCCCCCACACAGAGAGCACTGTCAGTGCTCCCACCACACAGCCAGCACTGTCAGTGCTCCCCCCACACTGCCAGCACTGTCAGTGCTCCCCCCAACACAGCCAGCACTGTCAGTGCTCCCCCACACAGCCAGCACTGTTAGTGCTCCCCACAGAGCCAGCACTGTCAGTGCTCCCCCACACAGCCAGCACTGTCAGTGTTCCCACCACACAGCCAGCACTGTCAGTGCTCCCCCCACACAGCCAGCACTGTCAGGGCTCCCACCACACAGCCAGCACTGTCAGTGCTCCCCCACACAGCCAGCACTGTCAGTGCTCCCACCACACAGCCAGCACTGTCAGTGCTCCCCCCACACTGCCAGCACTGTCAGTGCTCCCATCACACAGCCAGCACTGTCAGTGCTCCCAACACACAGCCAGCACTGTCTGTGCTCCCCCACACAGCCAGCACTGTCAGTGCTCCCACGACAGAGCCAGCACTGTCAGTGCTCCCACACACATCCAGCACTGAAAGTGCACTTCCCCCTCCCCCCACAGAGCCAGCACTGCCAGTGCACTCCCCCCCCCACAGAGCCAGCACTGCCAGTGCACTCCCCAGCCACAGAGCCAGCACTGCCAGTGCACTTACCCCCCACAGAGCCAGCACTGCCAGTGCACTTCCACCCCCCCCCCCACAGAGCCAGCACTGCCAGTGCACTCCCCCCCACAGAGCCAGCATGGCCAGTGCACTCCCCCCCCCCACAGAGCTAGCACTGCCAGTGCACTTCCCCCCCACAGAGCCAGCACTGCCAGTGCACTTCCCCCCCCCACACCCCACAGAGCCAGCACTGTCAGTGCTCCCAGCACACAGCCAGCACTGTCTGTGCTCCCCCACACAGCCAGCACTGTCAGTGCTCCCACCACACAGCCAGCACTGTCGGTGCTCCCACCACACAGCCAGCATTGTCAGTGCTCCCCCACACAGCCAACACTGTCAGTGCTCCCCCACACAGCCAGCACTGTCAGTGCCCACACCACACAGCCAGCACTGTCAGAGCTCCCACCACACAGCCAGCACTGTCAGTGCTCCCCCACACTTCCAGCACTGTCAGTGCTCCCCCACACAGCCAGCACTGTCAGTGCTCCCCCACACAGCCAGCCCTGTCAGTGCTCCCCACACAGCCAGCACTGTCAGTGCTCCCCACGCAGCCAGCACTGCCAGTGCTCCTCACACAGCCAGCACTGTCAGTGCTCCCCCACACAGCCAGCACTGTCAGTGCTCCCAGCACACAGCCAGCACTGTCAGTGCTCCCCCACACAGGCAGCACTGTCAGTGCTCCCCCACACAGCCAGCACTGTCAGTGCTTCCACCACACAGCCAGCACTGTCAGTGCTTCCACCACACAGCCAGCACTGTCAGTGCTCCCAGCACACAGGCAGCACTGTCAGTGCTCCCCCACACAGCCAGCACTGTCTGTGCTCCCACCACACAGCCAGCATTGTCAGTGCTCCCCCACACAGCCAACACTGTCAGTGCTCCCCCACACAGCCAGCACTGTCAGTGCCCCCACCACACAGCCAGCACTGTCAGTGCTCCTACCCCACAGCCAGCACTGTCAGTGCTCCCCCACACTTCCAGCACTGTCAATGCTCCCACCACACAGCCAGCACTGTCAGTGACCCCCCCCACACAGCCAGCACTCACAGTGCTCCCACCACACAGCCAGCACCGTCAGTGCTCCCACCACACAGCCAGCACTGTCTGTGCTCCCACCACACAGCCAGCACTGTCAATGCTCCCACCACACAGCCAGCACTGTCAGTGCTCCCCCACACAGCCAGCACTGTCAGTGCTCCCCCACACAGTCAGCACTGTCAGTGCTCCCCCACACAGCCAGCACTGTCAGTGCTCCCCCACACAGTCAGCACTGTCAGTGCTCCCCCACACAGCCAGCACTGTCAGTGCTCCCCCACACAGCCAGCACTGTCAGTGCTCCCCCCACACAGCCAGCACTGTTCGTGCTCCCCACACAGCCAGCACTGCCAGTGCTCCTCACACAGCCAGCACTGTCAGTGCTCCCCCCCCCCACACAGCCAGCACTGTCAGTGCTCCCACCACACAGCCAGCACTGTCAGTGCTCCCCCACACAGGCAGCACTGTCAGTGCTCCCCCCACACAGCCAGCACTGTCAGTGTTCCCCCACACAGCCAGCACTGTCAGTGCTCCGACCACACAGGCAGCACTGTCAGTGCTCCCCCACACAGGCAGCACTGTCAGTGCTCCCCCACTCAGCCAGCACTATCAGTGCTCCCACCACACAGCCAGCCCTGTCAGTGCTCCGACCACACAGGCAGCACTGTCAGTGTTCCCCCCACACAGCCAGCACTGTCAGTGCTCCCCCACACAGCCAGCACTGTCAGTGCTCACCCCACACAGCCAGCACCGTCAGTGCTCCCGACACAGCCAGCACCGTCAGTGCTCCCCCCACACAGCCAGCACTGTCAGTGCTCCCCCACACAGCCAGCACTGTCAGTGCTCCCTCCCACAGCCAACACTTTCAGTGCTCCCACCACACAGCCAGCACTGTCAGTGCTCCCCACACAGCCAGCACTGTCAGTGCTCCCCCACACAGCCAGCACTGTCAGTGCTCCCACCACACAGCCAGCACTGTCAGTGCTCCCCCACACAGCCAGCACTGTCAGTGCTCCGACCACACAGCCAGCACTGTCAGTGCTACCACAACACAGCCAGCACTGTCAGTGCACCCCCACACAGCCAGCACTGTCAGTGCTCCCCCACACAGCCAGCACTGTCAGTGCTCCCACCACACAGCCAGCACTGTCAGTGCTCCCCCCACACAGCCAGCACTGTCAGTGCTCCCACCACACAGCCAGCTCTGTCAGTGCTCCCCCACACAGCCAGCACTGTCAGTGCTCCCCCACACAGCCAGCACTGTCAGTGCTCCCACCACACAGCCAGCACTGTCTGTGCTACCACAACACAGCCAGCACTGTCAGTGCACCCCCACACAGCCAGTACTGTCAGTGCTCCCCCACACAGCCAGCACTGTCAGTGCACCCCCACACAGCCAGCACTGTCAGTGCTCCCCCACACAGCCAGCACTGTCAGTGCTCCCCCCACACAGCCAGCACTGTCAGTGCTCCCCCACACAGCCAGCACTGTCAGTGCACCTCCCACCCCCCATAGAGCCAGCACAGCTAGTGCACTTCCCCCCCCCCCACAGCCAGCACTGCCAGTGCACCTCCCACCCCCCATAGAGCCAGCACAGCCAGTGCACTTCACCCCACAGAGCCAGCACTGCCAGTGCACTCTCCCCCCCCCCCCACAGCCAGCACTGTCAGTGCTCCCACCACACAGCCAGCACTGTCAGTGCTCCCCCCACACAGCCAGCACTGTCAGTGCTCCCCTCACACAGCCAGCACTGTCAGTGCTCCCCCCACACAGCCAGCACTGTCAGTGCTCCCCCCACACAGCCAGCACTGTCAGTGCTCCCACCACACAGCCAGCACTGTCAGTGCTCCCCCACACAGCCAGCACTGTCAGTGCTCCCCCACACAGCCAGCACTGTAAGTGCTCCCACCACACAGCCAGCACTGTCAGTGCTCCCCTCACAGCCATCACTGTCCGTGCTCGCCACACACACCCAGCACTGTCTGTGCTCCCCCCACACAGCCAGCACTGTCCGTGCTCCCACCACACAGCCAGCACTCTCAGTGCTCCCCCACACAGCCCGCACTGTCAGTGCTCCCCCACACAGCCAGCACTGTCAGTGCTCCCACCACACAGCCCGCACTGTCAGTGCTCCTCCACACAGCCAGCACTGTCAGTGCTCACCCACACAGCCTGCATTGTCAGTGCTCCCCCACACAGTCAGCACTGTCAGTGCTCCCACCACACAGCCAGCACTGTCAATGCTCCCACCGCACAGCCAGCACTGTCAGTGCTCCCCCACACAGCCAGCACTGTCAGTGCTCCCCCCACACAGCCAGCTCTGTCAGTGCTCCCACCTCACAGCCAGCACTGTCAGTGCTCCCACCACACAGCCAGCACTGTCAGTGCTCCCACCACACAGCCAGCACTGTCAGTGCTCCCCCCACACAGCCAGCACTGTCAGTGCTGCCCCCACACAGCCAGCACTGTCAGTGCTCCCCCACACAGCCAGCACTGTCAGTGCTCCCACCACACAGCCAGCACTGTCAGTGCTCCCACCTCACAGCCAGCACTGTCAGTGCTCCCACCACACAGCCAGCACTGTCAGTGCTCCCACCACACAGCCAGCACTGTCAGTGCTCCCACCTCACAGCCAGCACTGTCAGTGCTCCCACCACACAGCCAGCACTGTCAGTGCTCCCACCACACAGCCAGCACTGTCAGTGCTCCCACCACACAGCCAGCACTGTCAGTGCTCCCCCCACACAGCCAGCGCTGTCAGTGCTCCCCCCACACAGCCAGCACTGTCAGTGCTCCCACCACACAGCCAGCACTGTCAGTGCGCCACCACACAGCCAGCACTGTCCGTGCTCCCACCACACACCCAGCACTGGCAGTGCTCCCCCACACTCGGTCTGTGTCTCTGTCTCTGTCTGTGTCTCTGTCTCTGTGTCTGTCTGTGTCTCTGTCTCTGTCTCTGTCTCAGTCTCTGTCCCTGTCCCTGTCTCTGTCTGTGTCCCTGTCTCTGTCTGTGTCCCTGTCTGTGTCTGTGTCTCTGTCCCTGTCTCTCTCTGTGTCCCTGTCTCTGTCTGTGTCTCTGTCTGTGTCCCTGTCTCTGTCTGTCTCTGTCTGTGTCTCTGTGTCTGCCTGTGTCCGTGTCTCTGTGTCTGTCTCTGTCTGTGTCTCTGTCTGTGGCTCTGTCTATGTCTCTGTGTCTGTCTGTGTGTTTCGCTGTGTCTCTGTGTCTGTCTGTGTCTCAGTCTCTGCCTCTGTCTGTGTCTCAGTGTCTGTCGGTGTCTGTGTCTCACTCTCTGTCCCTGTCTGTATCTCCGTGTCTGTCTGTGTCTCAGTCTCTGTCTCTGTCTGGTGCACATTCTGCTGTACACACTGTGTTTAGGTGTGAGGCACCCACCCAGCTGATCGGCATTGTTGGAGGCACATACCCAGCTGATCGGCAATGGGGAGAGGCACACATCCAGCTGATCGGCAATGGGGGAGTCACACTGACCCAGCTGATCGGCAATGGGGGTGAAGCACGCACCCAGCTGATCGGCAATGGGGGAAGCACACACCCAGCTGATCGGCAATGGGGGGAAGCACATCCCAGCTGATCGGCAATGGGGGGAAGCACACACACAGCTGATGGGCCATGGGGGAGTCACACTGAACAAGCTGAGCGGCCATGGGTGAGTCACACTGAACCAGCTGATCGGCCATGGGAGAGTCACACTGACCCAACTCATCGGCCATGGGGGAGTCACACTGAACCAGCTGATCGGCCATGGGAGAGTCACACTGACCCAGCTGATCAGCATTGGGGGAGTCACACTGTCCCAGCTGATCGGCCATGGGGGAGTCACACTGACCCAGCTGATCGGCCATAGGGGAGTCACACCCACCCACCGACAGTCTCTCCTGGTAATGCAGAATGGTAAATCTCTGCCTGTGTCTCTGCCTGTATGTGTCCAATTCTCTCTCTGTCTGTGTTTCTGTCTGTTCCTCTGTCTGTGCCTGTGTCCCTGTCTGTGTCTGTGCCTGAATCTGTGTCTATGCCTCTGTCTGTGTCTCCGTCTGTGTCGCTGACTCTGTCTGTGTCGCTGACTCTGTCTGTGTCTGTGTCTCTGTCTGTGTCTCTCTCTGTGTCTCTGTCTGTGTCTGTGTCTGTGTCCCTGTCTCTGTCTGTGTCTCTGTCTGTGTCTCTGTCTGTGTCTCCGTCTGTGTCGCTGACTCTGTCTCTGTCTGTGTCTCTGTCTGTGTCTCTGTCTGTGTCTCTGCCTGTGTCTGTGTCTCTGTGTCTGTCTGTGTCTGTGTCTGTGTCTGTGTCTCTGTCTCTGTCTCGGTGTCTGTGTCGGTGTCAGTGTCTCTGTGTCTGCCTATGTCCCTGAATCTGACTGCGTTTCTGTCTGTGTCTCTGCCTGTGTCTTTTTCTCTTTCTCGGTCTGTGTCTGTCTGTGTTTCTGTCTGTGTCTCTGTCTGTGTCGCTGTCTCTGTCTGCGTCGCTGTGTCTGCCTGTGTCTCTGTCTCTGTCTGTATATCTGTCTGTGTCCCTGTCTCTGTCTTTGTTGGTGTCTGTGTTTCTGTGTCTGCCTGTGTCTCAGCCCGGGTCTCTGTCTGTGTCTCTGAATATGACTGCGTTTCTGCCTGTGTCTCTGCCTGTGTCTTTTTCTCTCTCTCGGTCTGTGTCTGTCTGTGTTCCTGTCTGTGTCTCTTTCTCTGTCTGTGTCTGTGTCTCTGTCTGTGTCCCTGTCTGTGTCTGTGTCTATGCCTGTGTCTGTGTCTCTGCCTGTGTCTGTGTCTCTGTCTCTGTCGCTGTTTCTGTCTGTTTCTCTGTCTATGTCTGTGTCTGTGTCTCTGTCTCTGTCTGTGTCTCTGTCTGTGTCTATGCCTCTGTCTGTGTCTCCGTCTGTGTCTGTCTCTGTCGCAGTCTCTGTCGCTGTCTGTGTCTCTGTCTGTGTCTCTGTCTGTGCCTGTGTCGGTGCCTGTGTCGGTGTCTGTGTCTCTGTGTCTGCCTGTGTCCCTGTATCTGTCTGTGTCTCTGAATCTTACTGTGTTTCTGTCTGTGTCTCTGCCTGTGTCTTTTTCTCTCTCTCGGTCTGTGTCTGTCTGTGTTTCTGTCTCTGTCTCCTTCTGAGTCTGTGTCTGTGTCTGTGTCTCTGTCTGTGCCTGTGTCTGTGTCTCCGTCTGTGTCTCCGTCTGTTTCTGTGTCTGTGACTGTGTCTCTGTGTCTGTGTCTCTGTGTCTGTGTGTCTGTGTCTCTGTGTCTGTGTCTGTGTCTCTGTGTCCCTGTCTCTATCTGTGTCTCTGTCTCTGTCTGTGTCTGTGTCTGTGTCTGTGTCTCTGTGTCTGTGTCTCTGTGTCTCTGTGTCTGTGTCTCTGTGTCTGTGTCTGTGTCTTTGTGTCTGTGTCTCTGTCTGTGTCTCTGTCTGTGTCTGTGTCTGTGTCTGTGTCTCTGTGTCTGTGTCTGTGTCTCTGTGTCTGTGTCTCTGTCTGTGTCTCTGTCTGTGTCTCTGTCTGTGTCACATTCTGCTGCACAGACTGTGTTTAAGTGTGAGGCACACACCCAGCTGATCGGCAATGCGGGAAGCACACACCCAGCTGATCGGCAATGGGGGGAGGCACACACCCAGCTGATCGGCAATGGGGGGAAGCACACACCCAGCTGATCGGCAATGGGCGGAAGCACACACCCAGCTGATCGGCAATATGGGGAAGCACACACCCAGCTGATCGGCAATGGGGGGAAGCACACTCCCAGCTGATCGGCCATGGGGGGAAGCACACACCCAGCTGATCGGCAATATGGGGAAGAACACACCCAGCTGATCGGCAATGGGGGGGAAGCACACACCCAGCTGATCGGCAATGGGGGGGGAAGCACACACCCAGCTGATCGTCAATGGGGGGGAAGCACACACCCAGCTGATCGGCAATGCGGGGAAGGACACACCCAGCTGATCGGCAATGCGGGGAGGCACACACCAGCTGATCGGCAATGGGGGAGGGACAGACCCAGCTGATCGGCAATGGGGGAAGGACAGACCCAGCTGATCGGAGATGGGGGAGGGACAGACCCAGCTGTTCGGCAATGGGGGGGAAGCACACACCCAGCTGATCGGCAATGCGGGGAAGGACACACCCAGCTGATCGGCAATGCGGGGAGGCACACACCAGCTGATCGGCAATGGGGGAGGGACAGACCCAGCTGATCGGCAATGGGGGAAGGACAGACCCAGCTGATCGGCAATGGGGGAGGGACAGACCCAGCTGATCGGCAATGGGGGAAGGACAGACCCAGCTGTTCGGCAATGGGGGGAGGCACACACCCAGCTGATCGGCAATGGGGGGAAACACAGACCCAGCTGATCGGCAATGGGGGGAAGCACACACCCAGCTGATCGGCAATGGGGGGAAGGACACACCCAGCTGATCGGCAATGGGGGGAGGCACACACCCAGCTGATCGGCAATGGGGGGGGAGGCACACACCCAGCTGATCGGCAATGGGGGGAAGCACACACCCAGGTGATCGGCAATGGGGGGAAGCACACACCCAACTGATCGGCAATGGGGGGGAGGACACACCCAGCTGATCGGCAATGCGGGGAAGCACACACCCAGCTGATCGGCAATGCGGGGAAGGACACACCCAGCTGATCGGCAATGGGGGGAAGGACACACCCAGCTGATCGGCAATGGGGGGAAGCACACGCCCAGATGATCGGCAATGCGGGGAAGCACACACCCAGCTGATCGGCAATGCGGGGAAGCACACACCCAGCTGATCGGCAATGGGGGGAAGGACACACCCAGCTGATCGGCAATGGGGGGAAGCACACGCCCAGATGATCGGCAATGCGGGGAAGCACACACCCAGCTGATCGGCAATGGGGGGAAGCACACACCCAGCTGATCGGCAATGCGGGGAAGGACACTCCCAGCTGATCGGTGAATGGGGGGAAGCACACTCCGAGCTGATCGGCAATGGGGGGAAGCACACTCCCAGCTGATCGGCATTGCGGGGAAGCACACACCCAGCTGATCGGCAATGCGGGGAAGGGCAGACCCAGCTGATCGGCAATGCGGGGAAGCACACACCCAGCTGATCGGCAATGCGGGGAAGCACACATCCAGCTGATCGGCAATGGGGGAAAGCACACACCCAGCTGATCGGCAATGGGGGGAAGCACACACCCAGCTGATCGGCCATGGGGGGAAGTACACGCCCAGCTGATCGGCCATGGGGGGAAGCACACACCCAGCTGATCGGCAATGAGGAGAAGCACACATTCAGCTGATCGGCAATGGGGGGAAGGACACGCCCAGCTGATCGGCCATGGGGGGAAGCACACTCCCAGCTGATCGGCAATGGGGGGAAGCACACACCCAGCTGATCGGCAATGGGGGGAAGCACACACCCAGCTGATCGGCAATGGGGGGAAGCACACTCCCAGCTGATCGTCAATGAGAGGAAGGACAGACCCAGCTGATCGGCAATGGGGGGAAGCACACACCCAGCTGATCGGCAATGGGGGGAAGGACAGACCCAGCTGATCGGCAATGGGGGGAAGGACAGACCCAGCTGATCGGCAATGGGGGGAAGGACAGACCCAGCTGATCGGCAATGGGGGGAAGCACACACCCAGCTGATCGGCAATGCGGGGAAGGACAGACCCAGCTGATCGGCAATGGGGGAAGCACACTCCCAGCTGAACGGCAATGCAGGGAAGCACACACCCAGCTGATCGGCAATGGGGGGAAGCACACACCCAGCTGATCGGCAATGGGGGGAAGCACACTCCCAGCTGATCGGCAATGCGGGGAAGCACACACCCAGCTGATCGGCAATGCGGGGAAGCACACACCCAGCTGATCGGCAATGGGGGGAAACACACACCCAGCTGATCGGCAATGGGGGGAAGCACACACCCAGCTGATCGGCATTGCGGGGAAGGACAGACCCAGCTGATCGGCAATGCGGGGAAGGACAGACCCAGCTGATCGGCAATGGGGGGACGCACACTCCCAGCTGATCGGCAATGCGGGGAAGGACACACCCAGCTGATCGGCAATGGGGGGAAGGACACACCCAGCTGATCGGCAATGCGGGGAAGCACACTCCCAGCTGATCGGCAATGGGGGGAAGGACACACCCAGCTGATCGGCAATGGGGGGAAGCACACTCCCAGCTGATCGGCAATGCGGGGAAGCACACACCCAGCTGATCGGCAATGGGGGGAAGGACAGACCCAGCTGATCGGCAATGGGGGGAAGCACACTCCCAGCTGATCGGCAATGCGGGGAAGGACAGACCCAGCTGATCGGCAATGGGGGGAAGCACACTCCCAGCTGATCGGCAATGCGGGGAAGGACAGACCCAGCTGATCGGCAATGGGGGGAAGCACACTCCCAGCTGATCGGCAATGGGGGGAAGGACAGACCCAGCTGATCGGCAATGGGGGGAAGCACACTCCCAGCTGATCGGCAATGGGGGGAAGCACATACCCAGCTGATCGGCAATGGGGGGAAGCACACACCCAGCTGATCAGCAATGCGGGGAAGGACTCTCCCAGCTGATCGGCAATGGGGGGAAGCACACACCCAGCTGATCGGCAATGGGGGGAAGGACAGACCCAGCTGATCGGCAATGGGGGGAAGGACAGACCCAGCTGATCGGCAATGGGGGGAAGGACAGACCCAGCTGATCGGCAATGGGGGGAAGCACATACCCAGCTGATCGGCAATGGGGGGAAGGACAGACCCAGCTGATCGGCAATGGGGGGAAGCACATACCCAGCTGATCGGCAATGGGGGAAAGGACAGACCCAGCTGATCAGCAATGGGGGGAAGCACACTCCCAGCTGATCGGCAATGGGGGGGAAGGACAGACCCAGCTGATCAGCAATGGGGGGAAGCACACTCCCAGCTGATCGGCAATGCGGGGAAGGACACACCCAGCTGATCGGCAATGGGGGGAAGGACCGACCCAGCTGATCGGCAATGGGGGGAAGCACACTCCCAGCTGATCGGCAATGCGGGGAAGGACAGACCCAGCTGATCGGCAATGGGGGGAAGCACACATCCAGCTGATCGGCAATGGGGGGGAAGTACACTCCCAGCTGATCGGCAATGGGGGGAAGCACACACCCAGGTGATCGGCAATGGGGGGAAGCACACACCCAGCTGATCGGCAATGGGGGGAAGGACAGACCCAGCTGATCGGCAATGGGGGGAAGGACAGACCCAGCTGATCGGCAATGGGGGGAAGGAGAGACCCAGCTGATCGGCAATGGGGGGAAGCACACACCCAGCTGATCGGCAATGGGGGGAAGGACACACCCAGCTGATCGGCAATGGGGGGAAGCACACACCCAGCTGATCGGCAATGCGGGGAAGCACACACCCAGCTGATCGGCAATGGGGGGAAGCACACACCCAGCTGATCGGCAATGCGGGGAAGGACACACCCAGCTGATCGGCAATGGGGGGAAGCACACACCCAGCTGATCGGCAATGCGGGGAAGCACACTCCCAGCTGATCGGCAATGCGGGGAAGCACACACCCAGCTGATCGGCAATGCGGGGAAGCACACACCCAGCTGATCGGCAATGGGGGGAAGGACAGACCCAGCTGATCGGCAATGGGGGGAAGGACACACCCAGCTGATCGGCAATGGGGGGAAGGACAGACCCAGCTGATCGGCAATGGGGGGAAGGACACACCCAGCTGATCGGCAATGCGGGGAAGCACACACCCAGCTGATCGGCAATGGGGGGAAGCACACACCCAGCTGATCGGCAATGCGGGGAAGCACACTCCCAGCTGATCGGCAATGGGGGGAAGCACACTCCCAGCTGATCGGCAATGGGGGGAAGGACACACCCAGCTGATCGGCAATGGGGGGAAGCACACACCCAGCTGATCGGCAATGCGGGGAAGGATAGACCCAGCTGATCGGCAATGGGGGGAAGGTCACACCCAGCTGATCGGTGAATGGGGGGAAGCACACTCCGAGCTGATCGGCAATGGGGGGAAGCACACACCCAGCTGATCGGCAATGCGGGGAAGGGCAGACCCAGCTGATCGGCAATGCGGGGAAGCACACACCCAGCTGATCGGCAATGCGGGGAAGCACACATCCAGCTGATCGGCAATGGGGGGAAGGACACACCCAGCTGATCGGCCATGGGGGGAAGTACACGCCCAGCTGATCGGCCATGGGGGGAAGCACACACCCAGCTGATCGGCAATGAGGAGAAGCACACATTCAGCTGATCGGCAATGGGGGGAAGGACACGCCCAGCTGATCGGCCATGGGGGGAAGCACACTCCCAGCTGATCGGCAATGGGGGGAAGCACACACCCAGCTGATCGGCAATGGGGGGAAGCACACACCCAGCTGATCGGCAATGGGGGGAAGCACACTCCCAGCTGATCGTCAATGAGAGGAAGGACAGACCCAGCTGATCGGCAATGGGGGGAAGCACACACCCAGCTGATCGGCAATGGGGGGAAGGACAGACCCAGCTGATCGGCAATGGGGGGAAGGACAGACCCAGCTGATCGGCAATGGGGGGAAGGACAGACCCAGCTGATCGGCAATGGGGGGAAGCACACACCCAGCTGATCGGCAATGCGGGGAAGGACAGACCCAGCTGATCGGCAATGGGGGAAGCACACTCCCAGCTGAACGGCAATGCAGGGAAGCACACACCCAGCTGATCGGCAATGGGGGGAAGCACACACCCAGCTGATCGGCAATGGGGGGAAGCACACTCCCAGCTGATCGGCAATGCGGGGAAGCACACACCCAGCTGATCGGCAATGCGGGGAAGCACACACCCAGCTGATCGGCAATGGGGGGAAACACACACCCAGCTGATCGGCAATGGGGGGAAGCACACACCCAGCTGATCGGCATTGCGGGGAAGGACAGACCCAGCTGATCGGCAATGGGGGGAAGCACACACCCAGCTGATCGGCAATGCGGGGAAGGACAGACCCAGCTGATCGGCAATGGGGGGACGCACACTCCCAGCTGATCGGCAATGCGGGGAAGGACACACCCAGCTGATCGGCAATGGGGGGAAGGACACACCCAGCTGATCGGCAATGCGGGGAAGCACACACCCAGCTGATCGGCAATGGGGGGAAGGACAGACCCAGCTGATCGGCAATGGGGGGAAGCACACACCCAGCTGATCGGCAATGCGGGGAAGCACACACCAAGCTGATCGGCAATGGGGGGAAGGACAGACCCAGCTGATCGGCAATGGGGGGAAGCACACTCCCAGCTGATCGGCAATGCGGGGAAGGACAGACCCAGCTGATCGGCAATGGGGGGAAGCACACTCCCAGCTGATCGGCAATGCGGGGAAGGACAGACCCAGCTGATCGGCAATGGGGGGAAGCACACTCCCAGCTGATCGGCAATGGGGGGAAGGACAGACCCAGCTGATCGGCAATGGGGGGAAGCACACTCCCAGCTGATCGGCAATGGGGGGAAGCACATACCCAGCTGATCGGCAATGGGGGGAAGCACACACCCAGCTGATCGGCAATGCGGGGAAGGACTCTCCCAGCTGATCGGCAATGGGGGGAAGCACACACCCAGCTGATCGGCAATGGGGGGAAGGACAGACCCAGCTGATCGGCAATGGGGGGAAGGACAGACCCAGCTGATCGGCAATGGGGGGAAGGACAGACCCAGCTGATCGGCAATGGGGGGAAGCACATACCCAGCTGATCGGCAATGGGGGGAAGGACAGACCCAGCTGATCGGCAATGGGGGGAAGCACATACCCAGCTGATCGGCAATGGGGGAAAGGACAGACCCAGCTGATCAGCAATGGGGGGAAGCACACTCCCAGCTGATCGGCAATGGGGGGGAAGGACAGACCCAGCTGATCAGCAATGGGGGGAAGCACACTCCCAGCTGATCGGCAATGGGGGGAAGGACCGACCCAGCTGATCGGCAATGGGGGGAAGCACACTCCCAGCTGATCGGCAATGCGGGGAAGGACAGACCCAGCTGATCGGCAATGGGGGGAAGCACACATCCAGCTGATCGGCAATGGGGGGAAGGACAGACCCAGCTGATCGGCAATGGGGGGAAGCACACATCCAGCTGATCGGCAATGGGGGGAAGGACAGACCCAGCTGATCGGCAATGGGGGGAAGCACACATCCAGCTGATCGGCAATGCGGGGAAGCACACACCCAGCTGATCGGCAATGGGGGGAAGTACACTCCCAGCTGATCGGCAATGGGGGGAAGCACACACCCAGCTGATCGGCAATGGGGGGAAGGACAGACCCAGCTGATCGGCAATGGGGGGAAGGAGAGACCCAGCTGATCGGCAATGGGGGGAAGCACACACCCAGCTGATCGGCAATGGGGGGAAGGACACACCCAGCTGATCGGCAATGGGGGGAAGCACACACCCAGCTGATCGGCAATGCGGGGAAGCACACACCCAGCTGATCGGCCATGCGGGGAAGGACACACCCAGCTGATCGGCAATGGGGGGAAGCACACACCCAGCTGATCGGCAATGCGGGGAAGCACACTCCCAGCTGATCGGCAATGCGGGGAAGCACACACCCAGCTGATCGGCAATGGGGGGAAGGACAGACCCAGCTGATCGGCAATGGGGGGAAGGACAGACCCAGCTGATCGGCAATGGGGGGAAGGACACACCCAGCTGATCGGCAATGGGGGGAAGCACACACCCAGCTGATCGGCAATGGGGGGAAGGACAGACCCAGCTGATCGGCAATGGGGGGAAGGACACACCCAGCTGATCGGCAATGGGGGAAAGCACACACCCAGCTGATCGGCAATGGGGGGAAGGACAGACCCAGCTGATCGGCAATGGGGGGAAGGACAGACCCAGCTGATCGGCAATGGGGGGAAGCACACACCCAGCTGATCGGCGATGCGGGGAAGGACACACCCAGCTGATCGGCAATGGGGGGAAGGACAGACCCAGCTGATCGGCAATGGGGGGAAGCACACACCCAGCTGATCGGCAATGCGGGGAAGCACACACCCAGCTGATCGGCAATGGGGGGAAGCACACACCCAGCTGATCGGCAATGGGGGGAAGCACACACCCAGCTGATCGGCAATGGGGGGAAGCACACACCCAGCTGATCGGCAATGCGGGGAAGCACACACCCAGCTGATCGGCAATGGGGGGAAGCACACACTCAGCTGATCGGCAATGCGGGGAAGGACAGACCCAGCTGATCGGCAATGGGGGGAAGCACACACCCAGCTGATCGGCAATGCGGGGAAGCACACACCCAGCTGATCGGCAATGGGGGGAAGGACACACCCAGCTGATCGGCAATGGGGGGAAGCACACTCCCAGCTGATCGGCAATGGGGGGAAGGACAGACCCAGCTGATCGGCAATGGGGGGAAGGACACACCCAGCTGATCGGCAATGGGGGGAAGCACACACCCAGCTGATCGGCAATGCGGGGAAGCACACACCCAGCTGATCGGCAACGCGGGGAAGGACAGACCCAGCTGATCGGCAATGGGGGGAAGCACACACCCAGCTGATCGGCAATGCGGGGAAGCACACTCCCAGCTGATCGGCAATGGGGGGAAGCACACTCCCAGCTGATCGGCAATGGGGGGAAGGACACACCCAGCTGATCGGCAATGGGGGGAAGCACACACCCAGCTGATCGGCAATGCGGGGAAGCACACACCCAGCTGATCGGCAATGTGGGGAAGGACAGACCCAGCTGATCGGCAACGCGGGGAAGGACAGACCCAGCTGCTCGGCAATGGGGGGGAAGCACACACCCAGCTGATCGGCAATGGGGGGAAGCACACACCCAGCTGATCGGCAATGCGGGGAAGGACTCTCCCAGCTGATCGGCAAGGGGGGGAAGCACAAACCCAGCTGATCGGCAATGCGGGGAAGCACACACCCAGCTGATCGGCAATGGGGGGAAGCACACACCCAGCTGATCGGCAATGGGGGGAAGCACACTCCCAGCTGATCGGCAATGGGGGGAAGCACACACCCAGCTGATCGGCAATGGGGGGAAGCACACACCCAGCTGATCGGCAATGCGGGGAAGCACACACCCAGCTGATCGGCAATGCGGGGAAGGACACACCCAGCTGATCGGCAATGCGGGGAAGGACAGACCCAGCTGATCGGCAATGCGGGGAAGCACATACCCAGCTGATCGGCAATGGGGGGAAGGACAGACCCAGCTGATCGGCAATGCGGGGAAGCACACACCCAGCTGATCGGCAATGGGGGGAAGGACACACCCAGCTGATCGGCAATGGGGGGAAGCACACACCCAGCTGATCGGCAATGGGGGGAGCCACACACCCAGCTGATCGGCAATGGGGGGAGTCACACACCCAGCTGATCGGCAATGGGGGGAAGCACACACCCAGCTGATCGGCAATGGGGGGAAGCACAGACCCAGCTGATCGGCAATGCGGGGAAGCACACTCCCAGCTGATCGGCAATGGGGGGAAGGACACACCCAGCTGATCGGCAATGGGGGAAGCACACACCCAGCTGATCGGCAATGCGGGGAGTCACACACCCAGCTGATCGGCAATGGGGGGAAGCACACTCACAGCTGATCGGCAATGGGGGGAAGCACACACCCAGCTGATCGGCAATGCGGGGAAGCACACACCCAGCTGATCGGCAATGGGGGGTAGCACACACCCAGCTGATCGGCAATGCGGGGAAGCACACACCCAGCTGATCGGCAATGGGGGGTAGCACACACCCAGCTGATCGGCAATGGGGGGAAGCACACACCCAGCTGATCGGCAATGGGGGGAAGGACACTCCCAGCTGATCGGCAATGGGGGGAAGCACACACCCAGCTGATCGGCAATGGGGGGAAGGACACACCCAGCTGATCGGCAATGGGGAGAAGCACACACCCAGCTGATCGGCAATGGGGGGAAGGACACACCCAGCTGATCGGCAATGGGGGGAAGGACACACCCAGCTGATCGGCAATGGGGGGAAGCACACACCCAGCTGATCGGCAATGGGGGGAAGGACACTCCCAGCTGATCGGCAATGGGGGGAAGCACACACCCAGCTGATCGGCAATGGGGGGAAGGACACTCCCAGCTGATCGGCAATGGGGGGAAGCACACACCCAGCTGATCGGCAATGGGGGGAAGCACACACCCAGCGGATCGGCAATGCGGGGAAGGACAGACCCAGCTGATCGGCAATGGGGGGAAGCACACACCCAGCTGATCGGCAATGCGGGGAAGCACACACCCAGCTGATCGGCAATGGGGGGAAGGACACTCCCAGCTGATCGGCAATGGGGGGAAGCACACTCACAGCTGATCGGCAATGGGGGGAAGGACAGACCCAGCTGCTCGGCAATGGGGGGAAGGTCACACCCAGCTGATCGGCAATGGGGGGAAGGACAGACCCAGCTGATCGGAAATGAGGGGAAGGACAGACCCAGCTGATCGGCAATGGGGGGAAGGACACACCCAGCTGATCGGCAATGGGGGGAAGCACACACCCAGCTGATCGGCAATGCGGGGAAGCACACACCTAGCTGATCGGCAATGCGGTGAATCACACACCCAGCTGATCGGCAATGTGGGGAAGGACACACCCAGCTGATCGGCAATGGGGGGAAGCACACTCACAGCTGATCGGCAATGTGGGGAAGGACACACCCAGCTGATCGGCAATGGGGGGAAGCACACTCCCAGCTGATCGGCAATGGGGGGAAGCACACACCCAGCTGATCGGCAATGGGGGGAAGCACATACCCAGCTGATCGGCAATGGGGGGAAGCACACACCCAGCTGATCGGCAATGGGGGGAAGGAAACACCCAGCTGATCGGCAATGGGGGGAAGGACACACCCAGCTGATCGGCAATGGGGGGAAGCACACACCCAGCTGATCGGCAATGTGGGGAAGGACAGACCCAGCTGATCGGCAATGCGGGGAAGGACACACCCAGCTGATCGGCAATGGGGGGAAGCACACACCCAGCTGATCGGCAATGGGGGGAAGGACAGACCCAGCTGATCGGCAATGGGGGGAAGCACACTCCCAGCTGATCGGCAATGGGGGGAAGCACACACCCAGCTGATCGGCAATGGGGGGAAGCACATACCCAGCTGATCGGCAATGGGGGGACGCACACACCCAGCTGATCGGCAATGGGGGGAAGGAAACACCCAGCTGATCGGCAATGGGGGGAAGGACACTCCCAGCTGATCGGCAATGGGGGGAAGCACACTCCCAGCTGATCGGCAATGCGGGGAAGGACACACCCAGCTGATCGGCAATGGGGGGATGCACACACACAGCTGATCGGCAATGGGGGGAAGCACACACCCAGCTGATCGGCAATGGGGGGAAGGACAGACCCAGCTGATCGGCAATGGGGGGAAGCACACACCCAGCTGATCGGCAATGTGGGGAAGGACAGACCCAGCTGATCGGCAATGCGGGGAAGGACACACCCAGCTGATCGGCAATGGGGGGAAGCACAATCCCAGCTGATCGGCAATGGGGGGAAGGACAGACCCAGCTGATCGGCAATGCGGGGAAGCACACACCCAGCTGGTCGGCAATGGGGGGAAGGACACACCCAGCTGATCGGCAATGGGGGGAAGCACACTCCCAGCTGATCGGCAATGGGGGGAAGCACACACCCAGCTGATCGGCAATGGGGGGAAGGACACACCCAGCTGATCGGCAATGGGGGGAAGGACACACCCAGCTGATCGGCAATGGGGGGAAGCACACACCCAGCTGATCGGCAATGGGGGGAGCCACACACCCAGCTGATCGGCAATGTGGGGAAGGACAGACCCAGCTGATCGGCAATGCGGGGAAGCACACACCCAGCTGATCGGCAATGGGGGGAAGGACAGACCCAGCTGATCGGCAATGTGGGGAAGGACAGACCCAGCTGATCGGCAATGCGGGGAAAGCACACACCCAGCTGATCGGCAATGGGGGAAGGACACTCCCAGCTGATCGGCAATGCGGGGAAGCACACACCCAGCTGATCGGCAATGCGGGGAAGCACACACCCAGCTGATCGGCAATGGGGGAAAGGGCAGACCCAGCTGCTCGGCAATGGGGGGAAGGTCACACCCAGCTGATCGGCAATGGGGGGAAGCACACTCCCAGCTGATCGGCAATGGGGGGAAGCACACTCACAGCTGATCGGCAATGGGGGGAAGGACAGACCCAGCTGCTCGGCAATGGGGGGAAGGTCACACCCAGCTGATCGGCAATGGGGGGAAGCACACACCCAGCTGATCGGCAATGCGGGGAAGCACACACCTAGCTGATCGGCAATGCGGTGAATCACACACCCAGCTGATCGGCAATGTGGGGAAGGACACACCCAGCTGATCGGCAATGGGGGGAAGCACACTCACAGCTGATCGGCAATGGGGGGAAGGACACACCCAGCTGATCGGCAATGGGGGGAAGCACACTCACAGCTGATCGGCAATGGGGGGAAGGACAGACCCAGCTGCTCGGCAATGGGGGGAAGCACACACCTAGCTGATCGGCAATGCGGTGAATCACACACCCAGCTGATCGGCAATGTGGGGAAGGACACACCCAGCTGATCGGCAATGGGGGGAAGCACACTCCCAGCTGATCGGCAATGGGGGGAAGCACACACCCAGCTGATCGGCAATGGGGGGAAGCACATACCCAGCTGATCGGCAATGGGGGGAAGCACACACCCAGCTGATCGGCAATGGGGGGAAGGACACACCCAGCTGATCGGCAATGGGGGGAAGGACACTCCCAGCTGATCGGCAATGGGGGGACGCACACTCCCAGCTGATCGGCAATGGGGGGAAGGAAACACCCAGCTGATCGGCAATGGGGGGAAGGACACACCCAGCTGATCGGCAATGGGGGGAAGCACACACCCAGCTGATCGGCAATGGGGGGAAGGACACACCCAGCTGATCGGCAATGGGGGGAAGGACACACCCAGCTGATCGGCAATGGGGGGAAGCACACACCCAGCTGATCGGCATTGCGGGGAAGGAAACACCCAGCTGATCGGCAATGCGGGGAAGGACACACCCAGCTGATCGGCAATGGGGGGAAGCACACACCCAGCTGATCGGCAATGGGGGGAAGGACACACCCAGCTGATCGGCAATGGGGGGAAGCACACACCCAGCTGATCGGCAATGGGGGGAAGCACACACCCAGCTGATCGGCAATGGGGGGAAGGACACATCCAGCTGATCGGCAATGGGGGGAAGCACACACCCAGCTGATCGGCAATGGGGGGAAGGACAGACCCAGCTGATCGGCAATGGGGGGAAGCACACTCCCAGCTGATCGGCAATGGGGGGAAGCACACACCCAGCTGATCGGCAATGGGGGGAAGCACACACCCAGCTGATCGGCAATGGGGGGAAGCACATACCCAGCTGATCGGCAATGGGGGGACGCACACACCCAGCTGATCGGCAATGGGGGGAAGGACACTCCCAGCTGATCGGCAATGGGGGGAAGCACACTCCCAGCTGATCGGCAATGGGGGGAAGGTCACTCCCAGCTGATCGGCAATGGGGGGATGCACACACACAGCTGATCGGCAATGGGGGGAAGCACACACCCAGCTGATCGGCAATGGGGGGAAGGACAGACCCAGCTGATCGGCAATGTGGGGAAGGACAGACCCAGCTGATCGGCAATGTGGGGAAGGACAGACCCAGCTGATCGGCAATGTGGGGAAGGACACACCCAGCTGATCGGCAATGGGGGGAAGCACAATCCCAGCTGATCGGCAATGGGGGGAAGGACAGACCCAGCTGATCGGCAATGGGGGGAAGGACAGACCCAGCTGATCGGCAATGGGGGGAAGCACACACCCAGCTGATCGGCAATGGGGGGAAGCACACACCCAGCTGATCGGCAATGGGGGGAAGGACAGACCCAGCTGATCGGCAATGTGGGGAAGGACACACCCAGCTGATCGGCAATGGGGGGAAGGATACTCCCAGCTGATCGGCAATGGGGGGAAGGACAGACCCAGCTGATCGGCAATGTGGGGAAGGACAGACCCAGCTGATCGGCAATGCGGGGAAGCACACACCCAGCTGATCGGCAATGGGGGGAAGCACACTCCCAGCTGATCGGCAATGCGGGGAAGCACACACCCAGCTGATCGGCAATGGGGGGAAGCACACTCCCAGCTGATCGGCAATGGGGGGAAGCACACACCCAGCTGATCGGCAATGGGGGGAAGCACACACCCAGCTGATCGGCAATGGGGGGAAGCACACTCCCAGCTGATCGGCAATGCGGGGAAGCACACACCCAGCTGATCGGCAATGGGGGGAAGCACACTCCCAGCTGATCGGCAATGGGGGGAAGCACACACCCAGCTGATCGGCATTGGGGGGAAGCACACACCCAGCTGATCGGCAATGGGGGGAAGCACACACCCAGCTGATCGGCATTGGGGGGAAGCACACACCCAGCTGATCGGCAATGCGGGGAAGGACAGACCCAGCTGATCGGCAATGCGGGGAAGGACACACCCAGCTGATCGGCAATGGGGGGAAGGACAGACCCAGCTGATCGGCAATGGGGGGAAGCACACACCCAGCTGATCGGCAATGGGGGGAAGGACAGACCCAGCTGATCGGCAATGGGGGGAAGCACACACCCAGCTGATCGGCAATGGGGGGAAGCACACACCCAGCTGATCGGCAATGGGGGGAAGCACACACCCAGCTGATCGGCAATGGGGGGAAGCACACTCCCAGCTGATCGGCAATGGGGGGAAGCACACACCCAGCTGATCGGCAATGGGGGGAAGGACAGACCCAGCTGATCGGCAATGGGGGGAAGCACAGACCCAGCTGATCGGCAATGGGGGGAAGGACACACCCAGCTGATCGGCAATGGGGGGAAGGACACACCCAGCTGATCGGCAATGGGGGGAAGGACACACCCAGCTGATCGGCAATGGGGGGAAGGACACACCCAGCTGATCGGCAATGGGGGGAAGCACACACCCAGCTGATCGGCAATGGGGGGAAGCACACACCCAGCTGATCGGCAATGCGGGGAAGCACACACCCAGCTGATCGGCAATGGGGGGAAGCACACTCCCAGCTGATCGGCAATGGGGGAAGCACACACCCAGCTGATCGGCAATGGGGGGAAGGACAGACCCAGCTGATCGGCAATGGGGGGAAGCACACACCCAGCTGATCGGCAATGGGGGGAAGCACACACCCAGCTGATCGGCAATGGGGGGAAGTACACACCCAGCTGATCGGCAATGGGGGGAAGGACACACCCAGCTGATCGGCAATGGGGGGAAGCACACTCCCAGCTGATCGGCAATGGGGGGAAGCACACACCGAGCTGATCGGCAATGGGGGGAAGCACACACTCAGCTGATCGGCAATGGTGTGAAGCACACACCCAGCTGATCGGCAATGGTGTGAAGCACACACACAGCTGATCGGCAATGGGGGGAAGGACACACCCAGCTGATCGGCAATGGGGGGAAGCACACACCCAGCTGATCGGCAATGGGGGGAAGCACACACCCAGCTGATCGGCAATGGGGGGAAGCACACACCCAGCTGATCGGCAATGGGGGGAAGCACACTCCCAGCTGATCGGCAATGGGGGGAAGGACAGACCCAGCTGATCGGCAATGGGGGGAAGCACACACCTAGCTGATCGGCAATGGGGGGAAGCACACGCCCAGCTGATCGGCAATGGGGGGAAGCACAAACCCAGCTGATCGGCAATGGGGGGAAGGACAGACCCAGCTGATCGGCAATGGGGGGAAGCACACACCCAGCTGATCGGCAATGGGGGGAAGCACACACCCAGCTGATCGGCAATGGGGGAAACACACACCCAGCTGATCGGCAATGGGGGAAGCACACACCTAGCTGATCGGCAATGGGGGGAAGCACACGCCCAGCTGATCGGCAATGGGGGGAAGCACAAACCCAGCTGATCGGCAATGGGGGGAAGGACAGACCCAGCTGATCGGCAATGGGGGGAAGCACACACCCAGCTGATCGGCAATGGGGGGAAGCACACTCCCAGCTGATCGGCAATGCGGGGAAGCACACTCCCAGCTGATCGGCAATGGGGGGAAGCACAAACCCAGCTGATCGGCAATGGGGGGAAGGACAGACCCAGCTGATCGGCAATGGGGGGAAGCACACACCCAGCTGATCGGCAATGGGGGAAACACACACCCAGCTGATCGGCAATGGGGGGGAAGCACACACCCAGCTGATCGGCAATGGGGGGAAGCACAAACCCAGCTGATCGGCAATGGGGGGAAGCACAAACCCAGCTGATCGGCAATGGGGGGAAGCACAAACCCAGCTGATCGGCAATGGGGGGGAAACACACACCCAGCTGATCGGCAATGGGGGGAAGCACACACCCAGCTGATCGGCAATGGGGGGAAGCACAAACCCAGCTGATCGGCAATGGGGGGAAGGACAGACCCAGCTGATCGGCAATGGGGGGAAGCACACACCCAGCTGATCGGCAATGGGGGGAAGCACAAACCCAGCTGATCGGCAATGGGGGGAAGGACAGACCCAGCTGATCGGCAATGGGGGGAAGCACACACCCAGCTGATCGGCAATGGGGGGAAGCACAAACCCAGCTGATCGGCAATGGGGGGAAGGACACACCCAGCTGATCGGCAATGCGGAGAAAGCACACTCCCAGCTGATCGGCAATGGGGGGAAGCACAAACCCAGCTGATCGGCAATGGGGGGGAAACACACACCCAGCTGATCGGCAATGGGGGGAAGCACACACCCAGCTGATCGGCAATGGGGGGAAGCACAAACCCAGCTGATCGGCAATTGGGGGAAGGACAGACCCAGCTGATCGGCAATGGGGGGAAGCACACACCCAGCTGATCGGCAATGGGGGGAAGCACAAACCCAGCTGATCGGCAATGGGGGGAAGCACAAACCCAGCTGATCGGCAATGGGGGGATGCACACACACAGCTGATCGGCAATGGGGGGAAGCACACACCCAGCTGATCGGCAATGCGGGGAAAGCACACACCCAGCTGATCGGCAATGGGGGGAAGCACACACCCAGCTGATCGGCAATGGGGGGAAGCACAAACCCAGCTGATCGGCAATGCGGGGAAGGACACACCCAGCTGATCGGCAATGGGGGGAAGCACACACCCAGCTGATCGGCAATGGGGGGAAGGACAGACCCAGCTGATCGGCAATGGGGGGAAGCACACACCCAGCTGATCGGCAATGGGGGGAAGCACACACCCAGCTGATCGGCAATGGGGGGAAGGACACACCCAGCTGATCGGCAATGGGGGGAAGGACAGACCCAGCTGATCGGCAATGGGGGGAAGCACACACCCAGCTGATCGCAATGCGGGGAAGGACACACCCAGCTGATCGGCAATGCGGGGAAGCACACACCCAGCTGATCGGCAATGGGGGGAAGGACAGACCCAGCTGATCGGCAATGGGGGGAAGGACAGACCCAGCTGATCGGCAATGGGGGGAAGGACACACCCAGCTGATCGGCAATGGGGGGATGCACACACACAGCTGATCGGCAATGGGGGGAAGCACACACCCAGCTGATCGGCAATGGGGGGAAGGACACACCCAGCTGATCGGCCTTGGGGGGAAGCACACTCACAGCTGATCGGCAATGGGGGGAAGCACACACCCAGCTGATCGGCAATGCGGGGAAGGACACACCCAGCTGATCGGCAATGGGGGGAAGGACAGACCCAGCTGATCGGCAATGGGGGGAAGCACACACCCAGCTGATCGGCAATGGGGGGAAGCACACACCCAGCTGATCGGCAATGGGGGGAAGGACACACCCAGCTGATCGGCAATGGGGGGAAGGACACACCCAGCTGATCGGCCTTGGGGGGAAGCACACTCACAGCTGATCGGCAATGGGGGGAAGCACACACCCAGCTGATCGGCAATGCGGGGAAGGACACACCCAGCTGATCGGCAATGGGGGGAAGCACACACCCAGCTGATCGGCAATGGGGGGAAGGACAGACCCAGCTGATCGGCAATGGGGGGAAGCACACACCCAGCTGATCGGCAATGGGGGGAAGCACACACCCAGCTGATCGGCAATGGGGGGGAAGGACACGCCCAGCTGATCGGCAATGGGGGGAAGCACACACCCAGCTGATCGGCAATGGGGGGAAGCACACACCCAGCTGATCGGCAATGGGGGGAAGGACACTCCCAGCTGATCGGCAATGGGGGGAAGCACACACCCAGCTGATCGGCAATGGGGGGAAGCACACACCCAGCTGATCGGCAATGGGGGGAAGCACACACCCAGCTGATCGGCAATGGGGGGAAGGACAGACCCAGCTGATCGGCAATGGGGGGAAGGACACTCCCAGCTGATCGGCAATGGGGGGAAGCACACACCCAGCTGATCGGCAATGGGGGGGAAGGACACTCCCAGCTGATCGGCAATGGGGGGAAGCACACACCCAGCTGATCGGCCATGGGGGAGTCACACATACCCAGCTGATCGGCCATGGGGGAGTCACACTGATCCAGCTGATCGGCCATGGGGGAGTCACACCCACCCACCGACAGTCTCTCCTGGTAATGCAGAATGGTAAATCTCTGCCTGTGTCTCTGCCTGGATCTGTCCAATTCTCTCTCTGTGTTTCTGTCTGTGTTTCTGTCTGTTTCTCTGTCTGTGTCTGTCTCTGTCTGTGTCTCTGTGTCTGTGTCTCTGTCTCTGCCTCTGTCTGTGTCTCCGTCTCTGTCTGTGTCTCTGTCTGTGTCTGTGTCTGTATCTCTCTGTGTCTGTGTCCCTGTCTGTGTCTCTGTCTGTGTCTCTGTGTCGGTCTGTGTCTCTGTCTGTGTCTCTGTCTGTGTCCCTGTCTGTGTCTCTGTCTGTGTCTCTGTCTGTGTCTCTGTCTGTGTCTGTGTCTGTGTCTCCGTCTGTGTCGCTGACTCTGTCTGTGTCTGTGTCTCTGTCTGTGTCTCTCTCTGTGTCTCTGTCTGTGTCTGTGTCTCTGTCTGTGTCTCTGTCTGTGTCTCTGTCTGTGTCCCTGTCTGTGTCTCTGTCTGTGTCTGTGTCTGTGTCTCCGTCTGTGTCGCTGACTCTGTCTGTGTCTGTGTCTCTGTCTGTGTCTCTCTCTGTGTCTCTGTCTGTGTCTGTGTCTCTGTCTGTGTCTCTGTCTGTGTCTCTGTCTGTGTCTCCGTCTGTGTCGCTGACTCTGTCTCTGTCTGTGTCTCTGTCTGTGTCTCTGTGTCTGTCTGTGTCTCTGTCTGTGTCTCTGTGTCTCTGTCTGTGTCTCTGTCTGTGTCTCTGTCTGTGTCTCTGTCTCTGTCTGTGTCTCTGTCTGTGTCCCTGTTTCTGTCTGTGTCTCTGTCTGTGTCTCTGTCTGTGTCACTGCCTCTGTCTCTGTCTGTTTCTGTGTGTTTGTCTCTATCTGTGTCTCTGTCTGTGTCTCTGTCTGGGTCTCTGTCTCTGCCTCTGTCTGTGTCTCTGTGTCTGTCTGTGTCTCTGTCTGTGTCTCTGTGTCTCTGTCTGTGTCTCTGTCTGTGTCTCTGTCTGTGTCTCTGTCTGTGTCTCTGTCTCTGTCTGTGTCTCTGTCTGTGTCCCTGTTTCTGTCTGTGTCTCCCTGTACCTCTGTCTGTGTCTCTGTGTCTGTCTGTGTCTCTGTCTGTGTCTCTGTCTGTGTCTCTGTCTCTGCCTCTGTCTGTGTCTATGTCTCTGTCTGTGTCTCTGTCTGTGTCCCTGTTTCTGTCTGTGTTTCCCTGTACCTCTGTCTGTGTCTCTGTGTCTGTCTGTGTCTCTGTCTGTGTCTCTGTCTGTGTCTCTCTGTACCTCTGTCTGTGTCTCTGTTTCTGTGTGTTTGTCTCTGTCTGTGTCTCTGTCTGTGTCTCTGTCTCTGCCTCAGTCTGTGTCTATGTCTCTGTCTGTGTCTCTGTCTGTGTCCCTGTTTCCGTCTGTGTTTCCCTGTACCTCTGTCTGTGTCTCTGTGTCTGTCTGTGTCTCTGTCTGTGTCTCTGTCTGTGTCTCTCTGTACCTCTGTCTGTGTCTCTGTCTGTGTCTCTGTCTGTGTCTCTGTCTGTGTCTCTGTCTCTGCCTCAGTCTGTGTCTCTGCCTGTGTCTCTGTCTGTGTCCCTGTTTCTGTCTGTGTCTCCCTGTACCTCTTTCTGTGTCTCTGTCTGTGTCTGTCTGTGTCTCTGTCTGTGTCTCTGTCTGTGTCTCTCTGTACCTCTGTCTGTGTCTCTGTCTGTGTCTCTCTGTACCTCTGTCTGTGTCTCTGTCTGTGTCTCTGTCTGTGTCTCTGTCTCTGCCTCAGTCTGTGTCTCTGGCTCTGCCTGTGTCTCTGTCTGTGTCCCTGTTTCTGTCTGTGTCTCCCTGTACCTCTGTCTGTGTCTCTGTCTGTGTCTGCCTGTGTCTCTGTCTGTGTCTCTGTCTGTGTCTCTCTGTACCTCTGTCTGTGTCTCTGTCTGTGTTTCCCTGTACCTCTGTCTGTGTCTCTGTCTGTGTCTCTGTCTGTGTCTCTCTGTATCTCTGTCTGTATCTCTGTCTGTGTCACTGCCTCTGTCTCTGTCTGTTTCTGTGTGTTTGTCTCTATCTGTGTCTCTGTCTGTGTCTCTGTCTCTGTCTCTGCCTCTGTCTGTGTCTATGTCTCTGTCTGTGTCTCTGTCTGTTTCTGTGTGTTTGTCTCTGTCTGTGTCTCTGTCTGTGTATCTGTGTCTGTGTCTCTGTCTCTGCCTCTGTCTGTGTCTGTGTCTCTGTCTGTGTCTCTGTCTGTGTCTCTGTCTCTGCCTCTGTCTGTGTCTGTGTCTCTGTCTGTGTCTGTCTGTTTCTGTGTGTTTGTCTCTGTCTGTGTCTCTGTCTGTGTCTCTGTGTCTGTGTCTCTGTCTCTGCCTCTGTCTGTGTCTGTGTCTCTGTCTGTGTCTCTGTGTCTGTCTGTGTCTCTGTCTGTGTCTCTCTGTACCTCTGTCTGTGTCTCTGTCTGTGTCACTGCCTCTGTCTCTGTCTGTGTCTCTGTCTCTGTCTGTGTCTGTGTCTCTGTGTCTGTCTGTGTCTCTGTCTGTTTCTGTGTGTTTGTCTCTGTCTGTGTCTCTGTCTGTGTCTCTGTCTGTGTCCCTGTTTCTGTCTGTGTCTCTGTCTGTGTCCCTGTTTCTGTCTGTGTCTCCCTGTACCTCTGTCTGTGTCTCTGTGTCTGTCTGTGTCTCTGTCTGTGTCTCTGTCTCTGTCTGTGTCTCTGTCTGTGTCCCTGTTTCTGTCTGTGTCTCCCTGTACCTCTGTCTGTGTCTCTGTGTCTGTCTGTGTCTCTGTCTGTGTCTCTCTGTACCTCTGTCTGTGTCACTGCCTCTGTCTCTGTCTCTGCCTCAGTCTGTGTCTATGTCTCTATCTGTGTCTCTGTCTGTGGCTCTGTCTGTGTCTCTGTCTGTGTCCCTGTTTCTGTCTCTGTCTCCCTGTACCTCTGTCTGTGTCTCTGTGTCTGTCTGTGTCTCTGTCTGTGTCTCTCTGTACCTCTGTCTGTGTCGCTGTCTGTGTCACTGCCTCTGTCTCTGTCTGTTACTCTGTCTCTGTATCTCTGTCTGTGTCTCTGTCTGTGTCACTGCCTCTGTCTCTGTCTGTTACTGTGTGTTTGTCTCTATCTGTGTCTCTGTCTGTGTCTCTGTCTGTGTCTGTGTCTCTCTGTACCTCTGTCTGTGTCTCTGTCTGTGTCTCTGTCTGTGTCTCTGTCTCTGTCTGTGTCTCTGTCTATGTCCCTGTTTCTGTCTGTGTCTCCCTGTACCTCTGTCTGTGTCTCTGTGTCTGTCTGTGTCTCTGTCTGTGTCTCTGTCTGTGTCTCTCTGTACCTCTGTCTGTGTCTGTCTGTGTCTCTGTCTGTGTCTCTCTGTACCTCTGTCTGTGTCTCTGTCTGTGTCACTGCCTCTGTCTCTGTCTGTGTCTCTGTCTGTTTCTGTGTGTTTGTCTCTATCTGTGTCTCTGTCTGTGTCCCTGTTTCTGTCTGTGTCTCCCTGTACCTCTGTCTGTGTCTCTGTCTGTGTCTCTGTCTGTGTCTCTGTCTCTGCCTCTGTCTGTGTCTCTGTCTCTCTGTACCTCTGTCTGTGTCTCTGTCTGTGTCACTGCCTCTGTCTCTGTCTGTGTCTCTGTCTGTTTCTGTGTGTTTGTCTCTATCTGTGTCTCTGTCTGTGTCTCTGTCTGTGTCTCTGCCTGTGTCCCTGTTTCTGTCTGTATCTCCCTGTACCTCTGTCTGTGTCTCTGTGTCTGTCTGTGTCTCTGTCTGTGTCTCTGTTTGTTTCTGTGTGTTTGTCTCTGTCTGTGTCTCTGTCTGTGTCTCTGTTTGTTTCTGTGTGTTTGTCTCTGTCTGTGTCTCTGTCTGTGTCTCTGTCTGTGTCCCTGTCCCTGTCTCTGTCTGTGTGTCTGTGTCTCTGTCTGTGTCTCAGTCTCTGTCTCTGTCTGGGGCACATTCTGCTGCACAGACTGTGTTTAGGTGTGAGGCACACACCCAGCTGATCGGCAATGCGGGGAAGCACACACCCAGCTGATCGGCAATGCGGGGAAGCACACACCCAGCTGATCGGCATTGGGGGAGTCACACCCACCCAGCTGATCGGCAATGGGGGGAAGCACACACCCAGCTGATCGGCAATGGGGGGAAGCACACACCCAGCTGTTCGGCCATGGGGGAAGCACACACCCAGCTGATCGGCAATGCGGGGAAGCGCACACCCAGCTGATCGGCATTGGGGGGAAGCACACACCCAGCTGATCGGCAATGGGGGGAGGCACACACCCAGCTGATCGGCAATGGGGGGAAGCACACTCCCAGCTGATCGGCAATGGGGGGAAGCACACTCCCAGCTGATCGGCAATGCGGGGAGGCACACTCCCAGCTGATCGGCAATGCGGGGAGGCACACACCCAGCTGAATGGCAATGCGGGGAAGGACACTCCCAGCTGATCGGCAATGTGGGGAAGCACACACCCAGCTGTTCGGCCATGGGGGAAGCACACACCCAGCTGATCGGCAATGCGGGGAGGCACACACCCAGCTGATCGGCAATGGGGGGAGCACACACCCAGCTGATCGGCAATGGGGGGAGGCACACACCCAGCTGATCGGCAATGGGGGGAAGCACACTCCCAGCTGATCGGCAATGCGGGGAGGCACACACCCAGCTGATCGGCAATGGGGGAAGGACAGACCCAGCTGATCGGCAATGCGGGGAAGCACACACCCAGCTGATCGGCAATGGGGGGAGGCACACTCCCAGCTGATCGGCAATGCGGGGAAGGACAGACCCAGCTGATCGGCAATGCGGGGAAGGACAGACCCAGCTGATCGGCAATGGGGGGAAGCACACACCCAGCTGATCGGCAATGGGGGGAAGGACAGACCCAGCTGATCGGCAATGCGGGGAAGCACACTCCCAGCTGATCGGCAATGGGGGGAAGGACAGACCCAGCTGATCGGCAATGGGGGGAAGCACACACCCAGCTGATCGGCAATGGGGGGAAGGACAGACCCAGCTGATCGGCAATGCGGGGAAGGACAGACCCAGCTGATCGGCAATGGGGGGAAGGACAGACCCAGCTGATCGGCAATGCGGGGAAGGACAGACCCAGCTGATCGGCAATGGGGGGAAGCACACACCCAGCTGATCGGCAATGGGGGGAAGGACACTCCCAGCTGATCAGCAATGGGGGGAAGCACACACCGAGCTGGTCGGCAATGGGGGGAAGGACACACCCAGCTGATCGGCAATGCGGGGAAGGACAGACCCAGCTGATCGGCAATGGGGGGAAGCACACACCCAGCTGATCGGCAATGGGGGGAAGGACACACCCAGCTGATCGGCAATGGGGGGAAGGACAGACCCAGCTGATCGGCAATGGGGGAAAGCACACGCCCAGCTGATCGGCAATGGGGGGAAGGACAGACCCAGCTGATCGGCAATGCGGGGAAGCACACACCCAGCTGATCGGCAATGGGGGGAAGCACACACCCAGCTGATCGGCAATGGGGGGAAGCACACTCCCAGCTGATCGGCAATGGGGGGAAGCACACTCCCAGCTGATCGGCAATGGGAGGGAAGGACAGACCCAGCTGATCGGCAATGCGGGGCAGCACACTCCCAGCTGATCGGCAATGGGGGGAGTCACACCCACCCACCGATAGTCCTGGTCATGCAGAATGGTAAATCAGGGTGAGGCTGGCTGGGGAGGGTCAGTTTTACCGGCAGTGCGAGGAGAGAGATGCCGAGTGGGTGGGGTTTCCTCTCAGGGTTTAATGAATTGAAGAATTGAACGAAAGGGAACTTTCAGCACATTTTTCAGCTGCTGCCTGAACTGAGTCTGTGTCACGGCGTAAATCGCAGTGTTTGTGCAGCAGCTCAGGAGCTGCAGCATGAAGCCCAATTCATGAACATAAAAATCTAACCACACAGACCGATACCCGAGATCGTACATCCGGCTCCATATATAATAAACCATTAACGTTGACCATAACAGGATGAAGTTGGCGGAGATAACGAAGAGTAAGATGATGGATTTGCTGCGACTCTCCATCTCTGGGTCTCTGGCACTGTGCCCACTGCTGTGAGCCCGGAGTCTCCTGCGGGCCCTGCTGCTCAGGACAATGTGTCTGACGGTGAGAACATTGAGCAGCAGAATCAGGGCGAATGGAACACCCGGGGTTAGAATGTGGTGGAGGAACTCGATTGGTCCCCAGACCGGAGAGTACGCAACACCCATTGTGACATCACAAAACCAGGGGGCGTTCGCCAGCCGATACCCACCGGACAGCATCACCCCCCAGGAAATGTCCTTCAGACAGCTCAGCACAGCCACTGTCCCCAGAACCACAGCCGCCGCTTTCTCGCTGCAATATTTACTTTTCAGCCTCGGGCAACAAATGGCCACAAATCGATCAAAGGTGAAAGTGACGGTGAACCAGACAGAACAGTCAGTGGCTGCATAAAGCAGGGCGGCGTGTATATTGCACACGGGGATGGACCGCAGGAAATTAAACTGTTCCCTAAAAACAATGGGAATGTGTCTGAATATCAGGTCGAGAATCACGACCAGGAGATCCCCCACTGCCATGGCCAACAGGTAACAAGTCACACATTTGGACAGCCCACAGTTTCTTCTCTTCAGGACCACAATTGTGATGAGGTTCACTGTGAGGGAGGGAAATACACAATGAAATTATACATCAGCCTGGGAAAGACATCACAAGTATGGTCGGCGTGGTGTGGAGGGAGTCAAATAAATATATACTAATACACACACTCACAGAGACAGTGACACTAACAGACTCACACACAGACACAGACACAGTAACACACACTCACACACACACACTCATACACAGACAGTAATACATTCACACACACACACTCACACTCACACACAGACACTAACACACTCACACAAACACAGGCACTAACACACAAACTAACACACTCACACACAGACAGTAATACACTCACACACACACTCACACACAGACAGTAATACACTCACACACACACTCACACACAGACAGTAATACACTCACACACACACTCACACACAGACACTAACACACACAAACACAGGCACTAACACACACACACTAACACACTCACACAGAGACAGTAATACACACACACACACAGACACTAACGCACACAATAACACACACACACACACACAGACAGTAATACACTCACTCACACACAGACACTAACACACTCACACACAGACAGTAATACACTCACTCACACACAGACACTAACACACTCACAAACACAGACACTAACACACACACAGACACTAACACACTCACTAACACACTCACAGACAGTAATACACTCACACAGACACTAACACAGTCACACGCACATACAGAGAAAGTAATACACTCACACTTACACAGACACTAACACACACTGACACACACATACAGAGACAGTAATACCCTCACACTCACACAGACAGTAACAGACACACCGACACACATACAGTAATACACTCACACACACACACGGACAGAGGCAGTTATGCATTCACACTCACACAGACACTGAACCACACACATGCATACAGTAACACACTCACATACACACACAGACACAGACAGTAATACACTCACACTCACAGACACTGACACACACTCACACACACATCCAGAGGCAGTAATACACTCACACACACACAGACACTAACACACACATACACACATACAGAAACAGTAATACACTCACACACACACAGACACTAACACACACATACACACTTACAGAGATAGTAATACACTCACACACACATACAGAGACAGTAATACACTCACACTCACACATACAGAGACAGTAAAACACTCACACACAGACTAACACACTCACACTCACACATACAGAGACAGTAAAACACTCACACAGACACTAACACACTCACACACACATACAGTAATACACAAGCAGATACAGTAATACACTCACACAGATACTAACACACACACACACACAGTAATGCACACACACGCACAGGCAGAGACTGTAATGCACTCACACAGAGACTAACACACTCACACACACATATACAGAGACAGTAATACACTCACACACACACATACACTACACACTCACACACTCATACAGAGACAGTAATACACTCACACATGCAGAGACAGTATCACACTCACACAGACACTAACACACTCACACACACATATACAGAGACAGTAATACACTCACACACACACACATACAGAGACAGTAATACACACACACTCACACGCAGACACTAATACACACACACACAGGTAGACCCTAATACACACACTCACTCACACACACAAAGACATCAATGGGCACAATCTCACACACAGATGCACTAATACACATCCACTCACAGACCTAAACAGACACTCTAATACACACACACACTCACACACAGACACTAATACACACACACAGATACACTAATGCACACACTCACAGACAAACACACAGACAGCAATACGCACACTCACACACAGAAACACTAATACACACACTCACACAAAACAGACACACACAGGGACACTAATTCACACTCACAGACACAGAGACACAAATACACACACACTCACACAGAGACAATAATACACACACTCACAGACACAAGCACAGACATTAATACACACACTCACACACATAGACACTAATACAGACACACAAAGACACAGACAGAGGCACGAATACACAAACTCACAAACACACACAGCCACACACAGATACACTAATGCACACACACAGACATACACAGACACTAATACACACACTCTCACACAAAAGCACTAATGCACACACTCACAGGCACACATAGACACTAATCCACACGCACACACAGACACTAATACACACACTCACTGACACATAGAGACAGTAATATACACACTCAGAGACACAGACACAATAATACACATACTCACCCACAGACACGAATACACACACACACACACAGGCGCACTAATACATACACTCACAGTCACACACAGACACTAATACACACACTCACAGACACCAGAGACACTAATTCACACATTCACTGACACACAGAGACACTAATGTCCACACTTACAGACCCAGAGACACAAAACTCACACACACAGACATACACAGATACATTGATAGATACATTGAAACACACAGGGACACTAATACACACACAATCACACACACAAACTAATGCACACACTCACAGACATACAGAGACACTAATACACTATCTGACTGACACATAGAGACACGAATATACACACTTACATACACAGAGACACTAAAACACACACACAGACACACACAGATACAATTATACACACATAGGGACAGTAATAAACACAATCACAGACTCACACAGACACTAGCACACACAAACACACACACAGAAACACTAATATACTCACAGACACACACAGAGACACTAATAAATACACTCACAGACTCACACAGACAGTGGCACACACACTCACAGACAAACAGAGGCACCAATACACACACTCACAGACACACTAATACATACACTCACAGACTCACACAGACAGTAGCACACACACTCACAGACACACAGAAACACTAATACACACACTCACAAACACACAGAGGCACTAATACACACACTCACAGACACACAAATACACACACTTACATACACACAGAGACACTAACACACTCTCAGACACAGGGACACTAATACACACACTCACAGACACACATAGAGACACTAATACACACACACACTTATTCACATTCTCACAGACACACAGAGACACTAATGCACACACTCGAAGACACACAGAGACACTAATACACACACTCACAGACACACAGAGACACTAATACACACACTCACAGACACACAGAGACACTAATACACACACTCACAGACACACAGATACACTAATACACACATTCACAGACACACAGAGACACTCATACACAAACTCGCAGACACACAAATACACACACATACACACAGAGACACTAATACACACACTCACAGACACACAGAGACACTAATACACACACTCGCAGACACACAGAGACACTAATACACACACTCACATACACACAGAGGCACTAATACACACACTCACAGACACACAGAGGCACTAATACACACATTCGCAGACACACAGAGACACTAATACACACACTCACATACACACAGAGACACTAATACACACACTCACAGACACACAGAGACACTAATACACACACTCACATACACACAGAGACACTAATACACACACTCACAGACACACAGAGACACTAATACACACACTCACATACACACAGAGACACTAATACACACACTCACAGACACACAGAGACACTAATACACACACTCACAGACACACAGAGACACTAATACACACACTCACATACACACAGAGACACTAATACACACACTCACAGACACACAGAGACACTAATACACACACTCACAGACACACAGAGACACTAACACACACTCACAGACACACAGAGACACTGATACACACACTCACAAACACACAGAGACACTAATACACACACTCACATACACACAGAGGCACTAATACACACACTCACAGACACACAGAGGCACTAATACACACATTCGCAGACACACAGAGACACTAATACACACACTCACATACACACAGAGACACTAATACACACACTCACAGACACACAGAGACACTAATACACACACTCACATACACACAGAGACACTAATACACACACTCACAGACACACAGAGACACTAATACACACACTCACATACACGCAGAGACACTAATACACACACTCACAGACACACAGAGACACTAATACACACACTCACAGACACACAGAGACACTAATACACACACTCACATACACACAGAGACACTAATACACACACTCACAGACACACAGAGACACTAATACACACACTCACAGACACACAGAGACACTAATACACACACTCACATACACACAGAGACACTAATACACACACTCACAGACACACAGAGACACTAATACACACACTCACAGACACACAGAGACACTAACACACACTCACAGACACACAGAGACACTGATACACACACTCACAAACACACAGAGACACTAATACACACACTCACATACACACAGAGGCACTAATACACACACTCACAGACACACAGAGACACTAATACACACACTCACAGACACACAGAGACACTCATACACACACTCACATACACACAGAGACACTAATACACACACTCACAGACACACAGAGACACTAATACACACACTCACAGACACACAGAGACACTAATACACACACTCACATACACACAGAGACACTAATACACACACTCACAGACACACAGAGACACTAATACACACGCTCACACACACACAGAGACACTAATACACACACTCACAGACACACAGAGACACTAACACACACACTCACATACACACAGAGACACTAATACACACACTCACATACACACAGAGACACTAATACACACACTCACATACACACAGAGACACTAATACACACACTCACATACACACAGAGACACTAATACACACACTCACATACACACAGAGACACTATACACACACTCGCATGCACACAGAGACACTATACACACACTCGCAGGCACACAGAGACACTAATACACACACTCACAGACACACAGAGACACTAATACACACACTCACAGACACACAGAGACACTAATACACACACTCACATACACACAGAGACACTAATACACACACTCACAGACACACAGAGACACTAATACACACGCTCACACACACACAGAGACACTAATACACACACTCACAGACACACAGAGACACTAATACACACACTCACAGACACACAGAGACACTAATACACACACTCACATACACACAGAGACACTAATACACACACTCACAGATACACCGAGACACTAATACACACACTCACAGATACACCGAGACACTAATACACACACTCACAGATACACCGAGACACTAATACACACACTCGCAGACACACAGAGACACTAATACACACACTCACACACACACAGAGACACTAATACACACACTCACAGACACACAGAGACACTAACACACACACTCACATACACACAGAGACACTAATGCACACACTCGCAGACACACAGAGACACTAATACACACACTCGCAGACACACAGAGACACTAATACACACACTCACACACACACAGAGACACTAATACACACACTCACAGACACACAGAGACACTAACACACACACTCACATACACACAGAGACACTAATACACACACTCGCAGACACACAGAGACACTAATACACACACTCGCAGACACACAGAGACACTAATACACACACTCACAGACACACAGAGACACTAATACACACGCTCACACACACACAGAGACACTAATACACACACTCACAGACACACAGAGACACTAACACACACACTCACATACACACAGAGACACTAATACACACACTCACATACACACAGAGACACTAATACACACACTCACATACACACAGAGACACTAATACACACACTCACATACACACAGAGACACTAATACACACACTCACATACACACAGAGACACTATACACACACTCGCATGCACACAGAGACACTATACACACACTCGCAGGCACACAGAGACACTAATACACACACTCACAGACACACAGAGACACTAATACACACACTCACAGACACACAGAGACACTAATACACACACTCACATACACACAGAGACACTAATACACACACTCACAGACACACAGAGACACTAATACACACGCTCACACACACACAGAGACACTAATACACACACTCACAGACACACAGAGACACTAATACACACACTCACAGACACACAGAGACACTAATACACACACTCACATACACACAGAGACACTAATACACACACTCACAGATACACCGAGACACTAATACACACACTCACAGATACACCGAGACACTAATACACACACTCACAGATACACCGAGACACTAATACACACACTCGCAGACACACAGAGACACTAATACACACACTCACACACACACAGAGACACTAATACACACACTCACAGACACACAGAGACACTAACACACACACTCACATACACACAGAGACACTAATGCACACACTCGCAGACACACAGAGACACTAATACACACACTCGCAGACACACAGAGACACTAATACACACACTCACACACACACAGAGACACTAATACACACACTCACAGACACACAGAGACACTAACACACACACTCACATACACACAGAGACACTAATACACACACTCGCAGACACACAGAGACACTAATACACACACTCGCAGACACACAGAGACACTAATACACACACTCACATACACACAGAGACACTAATACACACACTCGCAGACACACAGAGACACTAACACACACACTCACATACACACAGAGACACTAATACACACACTCGCAGACACACAGAGACACTAACACACACACTCACATACACACAGAGACACTAATACACACACTCGCAGACACACAGAGACACTAATACACACACTCGCAGACACACAGAGACACTAACACACACTCACATACACACAGAGACACTAATACACACACTCGCAGACACACAGAGACACTAATACACACACTCGCAGACACACAGAGACACTAATACACACACTCACATACACACAGAGACACTAATACACACACTCACAGATACACCGAGACACTAATACACTCACTCGCAGACACACAGAGACACTAATACACACACTCACAGACACACAGAGACACTAATACACACACTCACAGATACACCGAGACACTAATACACTCACTCACAGACACACAGAGACACTAATACACACACTCACAGACACACAGAGACACTAATACACACACTCACATACACACAGAGACACTAATACACACACTCACAGATACACCGAGACACTAATACACACACTCACAGATACACCGAGACACTAATACACACACTCACAGATACACCGAGACACTAATACACACACTCGCAGACACACAGAGACACTAATACACACACTCACACACACACAGAGACACTAATACACACACTCACAGACACACAGAGACACTAACACACACACTCACATACACACAGAGACACTAATGCACACACTCGCAGACACACAGAGACACTAATACACACACTCGCAGACACACAGAGACACTAATACACACACTCACACACACACAGAGACACTAATACACACACTCACAGACACACAGAGACACTAACACACACACTCACATACACACAGAGACACTAATACACACACTCGCAGACACACAGAGACACTAATACACACACTCGCAGACACACAGAGACACTAATACACACACTCACATACACACAGAGACACTAATACACACACTCGCAGACACACAGAGACACTAACACACACACTCACATACACACAGAGACACTAATACACACACTCGCAGACACACAGAGACACTAACACACACACTCACATACACACAGAGACACTAATACACACACTCGCAGACACACAGAGACACTAATACACACACTCGCAGACACACAGAGACACTAACACACACTCACATACACACAGAGACACTAATACACACACTCGCAGACACACAGAGACACTAATACACACACTCGCAGACACACAGAGACACTAATACACACACTCACATACACACAGAGACACTAATACACACACTCAAATACACACAGAGACACTAATACACACACTCACAGACACACAGAGACACTAATACACACGCTCACACACACACAGAGACACTAATACACACACTCACAGACACACAGAGACACTAACACACACACTCACATACACACAGAGACACTAATACACACACTCACATACACACAGAGACACTAATACACACACTCACATACACACAGAGACACTAATACACACACTCACATACACACAGAGACACTAATACACACACTCACATACACACAGAGACACTATACACACACTCGCATGCACACAGAGACACTATACACACACTCGCAGGCACACAGAGACACTAATACACACACTCACAGACACACAGAGACACTAATACACACACTCACAGACACACAGAGACACTAATACACACACTCACATACACACAGAGACACTAATACACACACTCACAGACACACAGAGACACTAATACACACGCTCACACACACACAGAGACACTAATACACACACTCACAGACACACAGAGACACTAATACACACACTCACAGACACACAGAGACACTAATACACACACTCACATACACACAGAGACACTAATACACACACTCACAGATACACCGAGACACTAATACACACACTCACAGATACACCGAGACACTAATACACACACTCACAGATACACCGAGACACTAATACACACACTCGCAGACACACAGAGACACTAATACACACACTCACACACACACAGAGACACTAATACACACACTCACAGACACACAGAGACACTAACACACACACTCACATACACACAGAGACACTAATGCACACACTCGCAGACACACAGAGACACTAATACACACACTCGCCGACACACAGAGACACTAATACACACACTCACACACACACAGAGACACTAATACACACACTCACAGACACACAGAGACACTAACACACACACTCACATACACACAGAGACACTAATACACACACTCGCAGACACACAGAGACACTAATACCACACTCGCAGACACACAGAGACACTAATACACACACTCACATACACACAGAGACACTAATACACACACTCGCAGACACACAGAGACACTAACACACACACTCACATACACACAGAGACACTAATACACACACTCGCAGACACACAGAGACACTAACACACACACTCACATACACACAGAGACACTAATACACACACTCGCAGACACACAGAGACACTAATACACACACTCGCAGACACACAGAGACACTAACACACACTCACATACACACAGAGACACTAATACACACACTCGCAGACACACAGAGACACTAATACACACACTCGCAGACACACAGAGACACTAATACACACACTCACATACACACAGAGACACTAATACACACACTCACAGATACACCGAGACACTAATACACTCACTCGCAGACACACAGAGACACTAATACACACACTCACAGACACACAGAGACACTAATACACACACTCACAGATACACCGAGACACTAATACACTCACTCACAGACACACAGAGACACTAACACACACTCACAGATACACCGAGACACTAATACACACACTCACAGATACACAGAGACACTAATACACACACTCACATACACACAGAGACACTAATACACACACTCACAGATACACCGAGACACTAATACACTCACTCACAGACACACAGAGACACTAATACACACACTCACATACACACAGAGACACTAACACACACTCACAGATACACCGAGACACTAATACACACACTCACAGATACACCGAGACACTAATACACACACTCACAGATACACCGAGACACTAATACACACACTCACAGACACAGAGACACTAATACACACACTCACAGACACACAGAGACACTAATACACACACTCACAGATACACCGAGACACTAATACACACACTCACATACACACAGAGACACTAATACACACACTCACAGACACACAGAGACACTAATACACACACTCACAGACACACAGAGGCACTAATACACACACTCCCAGACACACAGAGACACTAACACACACTCACAGATACACCGAGACACTAATACACACACTCGCAGACACACAGAGACACTAATACACACACTCGCAGACACACAGAGACACTAATACACACACTCGCAGACACACAGAGACACTAATACACACACTCTCAGACACAGAGACACTAATACACTCACTCACATACACACAGAGACACTAATACACACACTCACAGATACACCGAGACACTAATACACACACTCGCAGACACACAGAGACACTAATACACACACTCACAGACACACAGAGACACTAATACACACACTCACATACACACAGAGACACTAATACACACACTCACAGATACACCGAGACACTAATACACACACTCGCAGACACACAGAGACACTAATACACACACTCACATACACACAGAGACACTAACACACATTCACAGACACACAGAGACACTAATACACACACTCACAGACACACAGAGACACTAATACACACACTCACATACACACAGAGACACGAATACACACACTCACAGCCACACAGAGACACTAATACACACACTCACATACACACAGAGACACTAACACACATTCACAGACACACAGAGACACTAATACACACACTCACAGACACACAGAGACACTAATACACACACTCACAGACACACAGAGACACTAATACACACACTCGCAGACACACAGAGACACTAATACACACACTCACATACACACAGAGACACTAACACACATTCACAGACACACAGAGACACTAATACACACACTCGCAGACACACAATTACACACACTCACATACACACAAAGACACACACTCACAGTCACACAGAGACACTAATACACACTCGCAAACACAGAGACACTGACACACACACTCACAGTCACGCAGAGACACGAATATTCACACACTCTCCCAGACACTAAGACAGACACTCACTGACACACAGAGACGCTAATATACCCAGTCTCAGATACACACAGAGACACTAATCAACTCACTCACACAACTCAGACACTAATGCACACACTCACATACACTAATACATACACACAGACACACACATGCACTAATGCACAAACTCAAAGATACACACAGAGACACTAATACACACACACAGAGAAACTAATACAACCACTCACACACAGACACTAATACACACACACACTGACATGCAGGTAAACTAATACACACACTCACACAAACACAGACACTAACACACACACACAGACACACACATATACTAATGCACAAACTCAAATACACACACAGAGACACTAATACACACACACAGACACACAGAGTCACGCATACACCACTCACACACAGACACTAATACACTCACTCACTGGCACGCAGATGCATTAAAATACACACTCGCACAACACACAGAGACACTAATACACACACACGCACATATAGTAATACACACACTCAAAGACACAGACACTAACACACAAACTCACAAACACACACAGCCACACACATACATTAATGCACAAACCCAAAGACGCACACAGAGACACAGACACACACACACACACACACAGACACTAAAACACACACACACAGACACACTAATACACTCACTCACCGACACATAGATACACTAATACACACTTACAGACACACATACAGTCACTAATACACACACTCACACACATAGACACTAATACACGGATTGGAAATTAGCAAACGTGACACCACTGTTTAAAAAAGGAGGTAGGCAGAAAGCGGGTAATTATAGGCCAGTCAGCTTAACTTCGGTAGGAGGGAAGATGCTGGAATCTATCATCAAGGAAGAAATAGCGAGGCATCTGGATGGAAATTGTCCCATTGGGCAGATGCAGCATGGGTTCATAAAGGGCAGGTCGTGCCTAACTAATTTAGTGGAATTTTTGAGGACATAACCAGTGCGGTAGATAACGGGGAGCCAATGGATGTGGTATATCTGGATTTCCAGAATACCATTGACAAGGTGCCACACAAAAGGTTACTGCATAAGATAAAGATGCATGGCATTAAGGGGAAAGTAGTAGCATGGATAGGGGATTGGTTACTTGATGGAAAGCAAAGAGTGGGGATTAATGGGTGTTTCTCTGGTTGGCAATCAGTAGCTAGTGGTGTCCCTCAGGGATCAGTGTTGGGCCCACAACTGTTCACAATTTACATAGATGATTTGGAGTTGGGGACAAAGGGCAATGTGTCCAAGTTTGCAGACGACACTAAGATGAGTGGTAAAGCAAAAAGTGCAGAGGATACTGGAAGTCTGCAGAGGGATTTGGATAGGCTAAGTGAATGGGCTAGGGTCTGGCAGATGGAATACAATGTTGACAAATGTGAGGTTATCCATTTTGTAGGAATAACAGCAAAAGGGATTATTATTTAAATGATAAAATATTAAAACATGCTGATGTGCTGAGAGACCTGGGTGTGCTAGTGCATGAGTTGCAAATAGTTGGTTTACAGGTGCAACAGGTGATTAAGAAGGCAAATGGAATTTTGTCCTTCATTGCTAGAGGGATGGAGTTCAAGACTAGGGAGGTTATGCTGCAATTGTATAAGGTGTTAGTGAGGCCACACCTGGAGTATTGTGTTCAGTTTTGGTCTCCTTACTTGAGAAAGGACGTACTGGCACTGGAGGGTGTGCAGAGGAGATTCACTAGGTTAATCCCAGAGCTGAAGGGGTTGGATTACGAGGAGAGGTTGAGGAGACTGGGACTGTACTCGTTGGAATTTAGAAGGATGAGGGGGGGATCTGACAGAAACATATAAGATTATGAAGGGAATAGATAGGATAGATGCGGGCAGGTTGTTTCCACTGGCGGGTGAAAGCAGAACTAGGGGGCATAGCCTCAAAATAAGGGGAAGTAGATTTAGGACTGAGTTTAGGAGGAACTTCCTCACCCAAAGGGTTGTGAATCTATGGAATTCCTTGCCCAGTGAAGCAGTTGAGGCTCCTTCACTAAATGTTTTTAAGATAAAGATAGATAGTTTTTTGAAGAATAAAGGGATTAAGGGTTATGGTGTTCGGGCCGGAAAGTGGAGCTGAGTCCACAAAAGATCAGCCATGATCTCATTGAATGGTGGAGCAGGCTCGAGGGGCCAGATGGCCTACTCCTGCTCCTAGTTCTTATGTTCTCACAGACACACGCTGGCACTAATACACACTCACAGGCTCAAAGAAACACTAATACACACTCGCAGACACACAGAGACACTAATACACACTCACAGAAACACATACAGACACTAATACACACACACAGACCCTAATACACCCACTCACAGACACAAACTGGCACCAATACACACAGACATTAACACACACACACCAGATACTAATACACACTCTAACGATGCACAGAGACAGTAATATACACACTCACAGACACAGGTAGACTCGAATGCATACACTCACACACAGCGACACTAATACACACAGTCACACACACATGCACTAATACACGCACTAACACACACACACACACACATAAACTAATACACACACTCACTGATACACAGAGACAACAATACACACACTCACAGACACAAGCAGACACTAATACACACACCACACATACACTAATACACAGACACTAATACACAGACTCACAGTCACACGCAGACACTAATACACACACTAACACACAGAGACACTAATACACATTCACAGACACACAGATACACTAATACACCAACTCACACACAGAGAGGCACCAGTACACAGCTCACAGACTGACAGAGACACTAATACACAAACACACACACATTAATAGAGACACTCACACTCATAGCCACTAACGCACTCACACAAACAGACACTAATGCACACATTCTCACACACACTCAGACACACACAGACACTAACACACACTCACACACACAGAGACACTAGTACACACACTCACTGACACATAGATACACTAATACACACTCACAGACACACATACAGACACTAATACACACACTCACATACACAGACAACAATACACGCACTAACAGACAGACAGACACTGGCACCAATACACACATACACACTCACACACATAGACACTAATACACACACTCACAAACTCACACTGGCACTAATACACACACACATACACTAACGCACAGACACAGATAGTAATACACACACAGTGATACACAGAGACAATAATATACACACTCACAGACACAGGGAGACTCTAATGCATACACTCACACACACACACAGCGACACTAATACACACACAGAGACACTAAGACACATTCACAGACACACAGATACACTAATACAGACACTCACACACAGAGAGACACTAGTACACACACAGAGACACTAAGACACATTCACAGACACACAGATACACTAATACAGACACTCACACACAGAGAGACACTAGTACACAGCTCACGGACCGACAGAGACATTAATACACAAACACACACACACTAATAGAGACACTCACACACATAGACACTAATACACTCTCACACACAGTCTAATGCCCACATTCTCACACACACACCGACACTCACAGATACACTAATATACACAGAAATACAGACACACACAGACTCTAATACACACACTCAAACGTCCCTCCACACACACACCACCCTCCACACACACACTACCCCCTCGACAGACACTACCCCCCACACACACACTAACCCCCTCAACCACAGACATACTAACCCCCACAGACACTAACCCACCCACACACACACTAACCCCCCACACACACACTCCCCCACCCCAGACATACTAACCCTCCCACACACACACTAACCCCCACACACACACACTAACCCCCCCACACACACACTAACCCCCCACACACACACTAACCCTCCCTCACATACACTAACCCCCCCACACGCACTAATCCCTCCACACACTGACCCCACACCACACACACTGACCCCCTTCCACACACACACTAACCCCCCCCACACACACTAACACCCCCACTCATACTAACACCCACACACACTGTTCCCTCTCCCACCCACACACACTAAACCACACCCACACACCCTGACACACACTAATCCCCCACATACACACTAACCCCCCACACACACTCCCCCACCCCACACACACTAACCCCCCACACACACACTCCCCCACCCCACACACACTAAACCACCCCCACACACCCCACACACACTAACCCCTCACACACACACTAACCCCCACCACACACACACTAACCCCCCCCACACACACTCCCCCACCCCACACACACTAACCCTCCCACACACATTCCCCCACCCCACACACACTAACCCCCTAAACACACTCCCCCACCGCAGACACACTAACCTCCCACACACACACTCCCCCACCCCACACACACTAACACCCCACACACACACTAACCCACCCCACACACACTAACCCCCCACACACACTAACCCCCACCACACACACACTAACCCCCACCACACACACACTAACCATCCCACACACACACTAACCCCCACCACACACATACTAACCCCCCCCAGACACACTAACCCTCCCACACACACACTAACCCCCACCACACACACACTAACCCCCCCCCCAGACATACTAACCCTCCCACACACACACTAACCCCCACCACACACACACTAACCCTCCCACACACACACTAACCCCCCCTCAAACACACTAACCCCCACCACACACACTAACCCCCCCACACACACTAACCCTCCCTCACACACACTAACCCCCCATACACACACTAACCCCCACCACACACACACTAACCCCCCCCAGACACACACTAACCCCCACCACACACACACTAACCCCCACCACACACACACTAACCCCCCCCAGACACACTAACCCCCACCACACGCACACTAACCCTCCCACACACACACTAACCCCCACCACACGCACACTAACCCTCCCACACACACTAACCCCCACCACACACACACTAACCCCCACCACACACACACTAACCCCCACCACACACACACTAACCCCCACCACACACACACTAACCCCCACCACACACACTAACCCTCCCACACACACACGAACCCCCCCCAGACACACTAACCCTCCCACACACACACTAACCCCCACCACACACACACTAACCCCCCCCAGACATACTAACCCCCACCACACACACACTAACCCCCACCACACACACACTAACCCCCCCCACACACACTAACCCCCCCCACACACACTAACCCCCCCCAGACATACTAACCCCCACCACACACACACTAACCCCCACCACACACACACTAACCCCCCCCACACACACTAACCCTCCCTCACACACACTAACCCCCCACACACACTCACTAACCCCCCCCACACACACTAACCCCCCCCACACACACTAACCCCCCACACACACACTAACCCTCCCACACACACACTAACCCTCCCTCACACACACTAACCCCCCCCCCCACACACACACACTAACCCCCCCACACACACTAACCCTCCCACACACACACTAACCCCCCTCACACACACTAACCCCCACCACACACACTAACCCCCCCACACACACTAACCCTCCCCCACACACACTAACCCCCCACACACACACTAACCCCCCCCACACACACTAACCCTCCCTCACACACACTAACCCCCCACACACACTCACTAACCCCCCCCACACACACTAACCCCCCCACACACACTAACCCCCCACACACACACTAACCCTCCCACACACACACTAACCCTCCCTCACACACACTAACCCCCCCCCCCCCCACACACACACTAACCCTCCCACACACACACTAACCCCCACCACACACACACTAACCCTCCCACACACACACTAACCCCCCCACACACACACTAACCCCCCACACACACACTAACCCCCACCACACACACACTAACCCTCCCACACACACACTAACCCTCCCACACACACACTAACCCTCCCACACACACACTAACCCTCCCACACACACTAACCCTCCCTCACACACACTAACCCCCCACACACACACTAACCCCCCACACACACTAACCCCCCACACACACACTAACCCCCCCCACACACACTAACCCCCCCCACACACACTAACCCCCCCCACACACACTAACCCCCACACACACACTAACCCCCACACACACACTAACCCTCCCTCACACACTAACCCTCCCTCACACACACTAATCGCCCTCACACACACACTAGCTACCCCACCCACACAAACACACATACTAACCCCCCACACACATTAATCCCCACCCCTCACACACACTAGCCCCTTCACACACACTAAACCCCCCACACACTAAACCCCCCAAATAAACACACACACAAACACCCCCACACACACTATCCCCCACACACACAATAACCACCCCAACACACACTAACCCGCCACACACACACTAACACCCCCACACACACTAACACCCCCACACACACTAACCACACCCAAAACACACTAACCCCCACCACACACACACTAACACCCCCACACACACTAACACACCCAACACACAATAACCACCCCAACACACACTAACCCCCACCGCACACACACTAACCCCCCCACACACACTAACACACCCAACACACACTAACCACACCCAACACACAATAACCACCCCAACACACACTAACCCCCACCACACACACACTAACCCCCCCACACTCACTAACACACCCAACACACACTAACCACAACCAACACACACTAACCACACCCAACACACACTAACCCCCACCACACACACTAACACCCCCACACACACTAACCCCCCCCACACACTAACCCCCACCACACACTAAACCCCCCACACACACTAACACCCCCAACACACACTAACCACACCCAACAAACACTAACCCCCACCACACACACACTAGCCCCCCCCACACACACAATAAACTCCTCCCCAACACACACTGACCACACCCAACACACAATAACCACCCCAACACACACTAACCCCCACCACACACACACTAACCCCCCCACACACACACTAACACACCCAACACACACTAACCACAACCAACACACACTAATAACACCCAACACACACTAACCCCCACCACACACACTAACACCCCCACACACACTAACCCCCCCCACACACTAACCCCCACCACACACTAAACCCCCCACACACTAAAACCCCCACACACACTAACACCCCCAACACACACTAACCACACCCAACAAAAACTAACCCCCACCACACACACACTAGCCCCCCCCCCCCACACACACAATAAACTCCTCCCCCACACACACTAACTCACCGCCCGCACACACTAACCCACTCCACACACACTATCCGTCCCACACACACACACACACACACACTAACCCCCCCACACACAAACACCACCTCACACACTAACATCCCCACTACACACACACTAACCCCACACACACTAACCTCCGCAACAAATACACCCAATGAAACAGCTGTTTCAGATACTCTGTGCTGCATATAGTTAACCATTTACTGCTCAATAATCCCTGGGAGCAGAGAGCAGGCAGTGTGGTCCGTACGCCCCCAATTAAAAGGCTGTTTCAGAGACCTCTGTGCTGTACGTATTTAACCATTTACTGCTCAATAATCCCTGGGAGCAGGGGTCACGCAGTGTGGCCTCGAGAACCCCAATTAAAAAGCTGATTCAGAGACCTCTGTGCTGTATATGGTTAACCATTTAATTATCAATAATCCCTGGGAGCAGGGAACAGGCAGTGTGGTCTCGGGAGCCCCCAATTAAAAAGGTGTTTTAGATACTCTGTGCTGTATATAGTTAACCATTTACTGCTCAATAATCACTGGGAGCAGGGGACAGGCAGTGTGGCCTCAGGAGCCCCCAGTTAAAAAGGTGTTTCAGATACTCTGTGCTGTATATAGTTAACCATTTACTGCTCAATAATCCCTGGGAGCAGGGGACAGGCAGTGTGGCCTCAGGAGCCCCCAGTTAAAAAGGTGTTTCAGATACTCTGTGCTGTATATAGTTAACCATTTACTGCTCAATAATCCCTGGGAACAGGGGACAGGCAGCGTGGCCTCGGGAGCCGCCAATTAAAAAGGTGTTTCAGAGACCTCTGTGCTGTATGTATTTAACCATTTACTGCTCAATAATGCCTGGGAGCAGGGGTCAGGCAGTGTGGTCCGGGAGACCCCAATTAAAAAGCTGTTTCAGAGGCCTGTGTGCTGTATATAGCTAACCATTTACAGCTCAATAATCCCTGGGAGCAGGGCTCAGGCAGTGTGGTCCGGGAGACCCCAATTAAAATGCTGTGTCAGATACCTCTGTGCTGTATATAGTTAACCATTTACTGCTAAATAATCCCTGGGAGCAGGGGACAGGCAGTGTGGCCTCCGGAGCCCCCAATTAAAAGGCTGTTTCAGAGAACTCTGTGCTGTACTTATTTAACCATTTACTGCTCAATAATCCCTGGGAGCAGGGGTCACGCAGTGTGGCCTCGAGAACCCCAATTAAAAAGCTGATTCAGAGACCTCTGTGCTGTATATGGTTAACCATTTAATTATCAATAATCCCTGGGAGCAGGGAACAGGCAGTGTGGTCCGTGAGCCACAATTAAAAAGCTGTTCAGAGACGTCTTTGCTGTATATGGTTAACGATATACTGCTCAATAATCCCTGGGAGCATGGGTCAGGCAGTGTGGCCTCGGGAGCCGCCAATTAAAAAGGTGTTTCAGAGAACTCTGTGCTGTATATAGTTAACCATTTACTGCTCAATAATCCCTGGGAGCAGGGTAGAGGCAGTGTGGCCTCAGGAGCCCCCAATTAAAAAGCTGTTTCAGAGACCTCTGTGCCATTATATAGTTAACCATTTACTGCTCAATAATCCCTGGGAGCAGGGGACAGGCAGTGTGGCCTCGGGAGCCCACAATTAAAAGGCTGTTTCAGAGATCTCTGTGCTGTATGTATTTAACCATTAACTGCTCAATAATCCCTGGGAGCAGGGGTCAGGCAGTGTGGTCCGGGAGACCCCAATTAAAATGCTGTGTCAGAGACCTCTGTGCTGTATATAGTTAACCATTTACTTCTCAATAATCCCTGGGAGCAGGGCACAGGCAGTGTGGCTTCGGGAGCCGCCAATTAAAAAGCTGTTTCAGAGACCCCTGTGCTGTATATAGTTAACCACTTACTGCTCAATAATCACTGGGAGCAGGGGACAGGCAGTGTGGCCTCGGGAGCCCCCAATTAAAAGGCTGTTTCAGAGACCTCTGTGCTGTACGTATTTAACCATTTACTGCTCAATAATCCCTGGGAGCAGGGGTCACGCAGTGTGGCCTCGAGAACCCCAATTAAAAAGCTGATTCAGAGACCTCTGTGCTGTATATGGTTAACCATTTAATTATCAATAATCCTTGGGAGCAGGGAACAGGCAGTGTGGTCCGTGAGCCACAATTAAAAAGCTGTTCAGAGATGTCTTTGCTGTATATGGTTAACGATTTACTGCTAAATAATCCCTGGGAGCAGGGGTCAGGCAGTGTGGCCTCGGGAACCCCCAATTGAAAAGCTGTTTCAGAGACCACTGCACCTGTATATAGTTAACCATTTACTGCTCAATAATCCCTGGGAGCAGGGGACAGGCAGCGTGGCCTCAGGAGCCCCAATTAAAAAGCTGATTCAGAGACCTCTGTGCTGTATATGGTTAACCATTTAATTATCAATAATCCCTGGGAGCAGGGAACAGGCAGTGTGGTCCGTGAGCCACAATTAAAAAGCTGTTCAAAGACGTCTTTGCTGTATATGGTTAACGATTTACTGCTCAATAATCCCTGGGAGCAGGGGTCAGGCAGTGTGCCCTCGGGAACCCCCAATTGAAAAGCTGTTTCAGAGACCTCTGTGCTGTATATATTTAACCATTTACTGCTCAATAATCCCTGGGAGCAGGGGACAGGCAGCGTGGCCTCAGGAGCCCCCAATGAAAAAGCTGTTTGGGAGACCTTTGTGCTGTACAGGGTAAAACATTTACTGCTCAATAATCCCTGGGAGCAGGGGACAGGCAGTGTGGCCTCGGGAGCCCCCAATTAAAAAGCTGAATCAGTGACCTCTGTGCAGTATAAAGTTAACCATTTACTTCTCAATAATCCCTGGGAGCAGGGGTCAGGCAGTGTGGCCTCGGGAACCCCCAATTGAAAAGCTGTTTCAGAGACCTCTGTGCTGTATATATTTAACCATTTACTGCTCAATAATCCCTGGGAGCAGGGGACAGGCAGTGTGGTCAGGGGCCCACCAGTTAAAATGCCGTGTCATAGACCACTGCACCTGTATATATAGTTAACCATTTACTGCTCAATAATCCCTGGGAGCAGGGGACAGGCATTGTGGCCTCGGGAGCCCCCAATGAAAAAGCTGTTTGGGAGACCTTTGTGCTGTACAGGGTTAACCATTTACTGCTCAATAATCCCTGGGAGCAGGGGTCAGGCAGTGTGGCCTCGGGAATCCCCTATTGAAAAGCTGTTTCAGAGGCCTCTGTGCTGTATATATTTAACCATTTACTGCTCAATAATCCCTGGGAGCAGGGGACAGGCAGTGTGGTCAGGGGCCCACCAGTTAAAATGCAGTGTCAGAGACCACTGCACCTGTATATAGTTAACCATTTACTGCTCAATAATCCCTGGGAGCAGGGGACAGGCAGCGTGGCCTCAGGAGCCCCCAATGAAAAAGCTGTTTGGGAGACCTTTGTGCTGTACAGGGTTAAACATTTACTACTCAATAATCCCTGGGAGCAGGGGACAGGCAGTGTGGCCTCGGGAGCCCCCAATTAAAAAGCTGAATCAGTGACCTCTGTGCTGTATATAGTTAACCATTTACTGCTCAATAATCCCTGGGAGCAGGGGACAGGCAGTGTGGTCCGGGAGACCCCAATTAAAATGCTGTGTCAGAGACCTCTGTGCTGTATATAGTTAACCATTTACTGCTCAATAATCCTTGGGAGCAGGGGACAGGCAGTGTGGCCTCCGGAGCCGCCAATTAAAATGCTGTTTCAGAGACCTCTGTGCTGTATATAGTTAACCATTTACTGCTCAATAATCCCTGGGAGCAGGGTAGAGGCAGTGTGGCCTCGGGAGCCCCCAGTTAAAAAGCTGTTTCAGAGACCTGTGTGCTGTATATAGCTAACCATTTACTGCTCAATAATCCCTGGGAGCAGGGTAGAGGCAGTGTGGCCTCGGGAGCCCCCAATTAAAAGACTGTTTCAGAGACTTCTGTGCTGTACGTATTTAACCATTTACTGCTCAATAATCCCTGGGAGCAGGGGTCACGCAGTGTGGCCTCCAGAACCCCAATTAAAAAGCTACTTCAGAGACCTCTGTGCTGTATATAGTTAACCATTTACTGCTCAATAATCCCTGGGAGCAGGGGACAGGCAGTGTGGCCTCGGGAGCCCCCAATTAAAAAGCTGTTTCAGAGACCTCTTTACTGTACGTATTTAACCATTTACTGCTCAATAATCCCTGGGAGCAGGGGACAGGTAGTGTGGCCTCGGGAGCCCCCAGTTAAAAAGGTGTTTCAGATACTCTGTGCTGTATACAGTTAACCGTTTACTGCTCAATAATCCCTGGGAGCAGGGGACAGGCAGTGTGGCCTCGGGAGCCCCCAGTTAAAAAGGTGTTTCAGATACTCTGTGCTGTATAAAGTTAACCATTTACTGCTCAATAATCCCTCTGAGCAGGGGACAGGCAGTGTGGACCGGGAGCTCCCAATTAAAAAGCTGTTTCAGGGACCTCTGTGCTGTATATAGTTAATCATTTACTGCTGAATAATCCCTGGGAGCAGGGGACAGACAGTGTGGCTTCGGGAGTCCCCAATTAAAAAGCTGTTTCATAGACCTTTGTGCTGTATATAGTTAACCAATTACTGCTCAATAATCCCAGGAAGCAGGGGGAAGGCAGTTTGGATTCGGGAGCCCCCAATTAAAAAGCTGTTTCAGAGACCTCTGTGCTGTATATAATTAACCATTTACTTCTCAATAATCCCTGGGAGCAGGGGACAGGCAGTGTGGCCTTGGGAGCCCCCAATTAAAAAGCTGTTTCAGAGACCTCTGTGCTGTATATAATTAACCATTTACTTCTCAATAATCCCTGGGAGCAGGGGACAGGCAGTGTGGTCCGGGAGCCCTCAATTAAAAAGCTGTTTCAGAGACCTCTGTGCTTTATATAGTTGACCATTTACTTCTCAATAAACCCTGGGAGAAGGGACAGGCAGGTTGGCCTCGGGAGCCCCCAATTAAAAAGCTGTTTCAGACATCTCTGTGCCTGTATAGAGTTAACCATTTACTGCTCAGCAATCCCTGGGAACAGGGGTCAGGCAGTGTGGCCTCGGGAGCCCCCAATTAAAAAGCTGTTTCAGAGACCTCTGTACCTGTATAGAGTTAACCATTTACTGCTCAATTATCCCTTGGAGCAGGGAACAGGCAGTGTGGCCTCGGAGCCCCAATTAAAAGGCTGTTTCAGAGACTTCTGTGCTGTATATAGTTAACTATTTACTGCTCAATAATCCCTGGGAGCAGGGGACAGGCAGTGCGGCCTCGGGAGCCCACAAATAAAAAACTGTTTCAGAGACCTCTGTGCCTGTATATAGTTAACCATTTACTTCTCAATAATCCCTGAGAGCAAGGGTCAGGCAGTGTGGCCTCGGGAGCCCCCAATTAAAAAGCTGTTTCAGTGACCTCTGCGCCTGTATATAGTTAACCATTTACTGCTCAATAATCTCTGGGAGCAGGGGACAGGCAGTGTGTCCGGGAACCCCCAATTAAAAAGCTGTTTCAGTGACCTCTGCGCCTGTATATAGTTAACCATTTACTGCTCAATAATCCTTCGGAGCAGGGTACAGGCAGTGTGGCCTCAGGCGCCCCCAATTAAAAAACTGTTTCAGAGAACTCTGTGCTGTATACAGTTAACCATTTACTGCTCAATAATCCCTGGGAGCAGGGGACAGGCGGTGTAGCCTTGGGAGACCCCAATTAAAAAGCTGCTTCAGAGGCCTCTGTCCTGTATACAGTTAACCATTTACTGCTCAATAATCCCTGGGAGCAGGGGACAGGCAGTGTGGCTCCGGGAGCCCCAATTAAAAAGCTGTTTCAGATACTCTGTGCTGTATATAGTTAACCATTTACTGCTCAAGAATCCCTGGTTGCAGGGGACAGGCAGTGTGGTCTCGAGAGCCCCCAATTAAAAAGCTGTTTCAGAGACCTTTGTGCTGTACATAGTTAACCATTTACTGCTCAATAATCCCTGGGAGCAGGGGACAGGCAGTGTGGCCTCGGGAGCCCCCAGTTAAAAAGGTGTTTTAGAGACCTCTGTGCTGTATATAGTTAACCATTTACTGCTCAATAATCCCTGGGAGCAGGGGACAGGCAGTGTGGCCTCGGGAGCCCCCAATTAAAAAGCTGTTTCAGAGGCCTCTGTGCTGTATATAGTTAACCATTTACTGCTCAATAATCCCTGGGAGAAGGGGTCAGGCAGTGTGGCCTCGGGAGCCCCCAATTAAAAAGCTGTTTCAGAGGCCTCTGTGCTGTATATAGTTAACCATTTACTGCTCAATAATCTCTGGGAGCAGGGTCAGGCAGTGTGGCCTAGGGAGCCACCAATTAAAAAGCTGAATCAGTGACCTCTGTGCTGTATATACTTAACCATTTATTGCTCAACAATCCCTGGGAGCAGGGGACAGGCAGTGTGGCCTTGGGAGCCCCCAATTAAAAAGCTGTTTCAGAGGCCTCTGTGCATTATATCGTTAACCATTTACTGCTCAATAATCCCTGGGAGCAGGGGACAGGCAGTTTGGCCTCGGGGGCCCCCAATTAAAAAGCTGTTTCAGATACTCTGTGCTGTATATAGTTAACCATTTACTGCTCAATAATCCCTGCGAGCAGGGGACAGGCAGTGTGGCCTCGGGAGTCCCCAGTTAAAAAGGTGTTTCAGATACTCTGTGCTGTATATAGTCAACCATTTACTGCTCAAAGTCCCTGGGAGCAACGGACAGGCAGTGTGGCCTCGGGAGCCCCCAGTTAAAAAGGTGTTTCAGATACTCTGTGCTGTATATAGTTAACCATTTACTGCTCAATAATCTCTCTGAGCAGGGGACAGGCAGTGTGGTCCGGGAGCTCCCAATTAAAAAGCTGTTTCAGAGACCTCTGTGCTGTATATAGTTAATCATTTACTGCTCAATAATCCCTGGGAGCAGGGGACAGGCAGTGTGGTCCGGGAGCTCCCAATTAAAAAGCTGTTTCAGAGACCTCTGTGCTGTATATAGTTAACCAATTACTGCTCAATAATCCCTGGGAGCAGGGGTAGGCTGTTTGGCCTTGGGAGTCCCCAATTAAAAAGCTGTTTCAGAGACCTTTGTGCCTGTATATAGTTCACCAATTACTGCTCAATAATCCCTGGAAGCAGGGGGAAGGGAGTTTGGCCTCGGGAGCCCCCAATTAAAAAGCTGTTTCAGAGACCTCTATGCTGTATAAAGTGAACGGTGTACTTCCCAATAATCCCTGGGAGCAGGGGACAGGCAGTGTGGCCTCGGGAGCTCCCAATTAAAAAGCTGTTTCAGAGACCTCTGTGCCTGTATATAGTTAACCATTTACTTCTCAATAACCCCTGGCAGCGGGGGACAGCCAGTGAGGCCTTGGGAGCCCCCAATTAAAAAGCTGTTTCAGAGACCTCTGTGCTGTATATAATTAACCATTTACTTCTCAATAATCCCTGGGAGCAGGGGACAGGCAGTGTGGTCCGGGAGCCCCCAATTAAAAAGCTGTTTCAGTGATCTCTGCACCTGTATACAGTTAACCATTTACTGCTCAATAATCCCTGGGAGAAGGGACAGGCAGGTTGGCCTCGGGAGCCCCCAATTAAAAAGCTGTTTCAGACATCTCTGTGCCTGTATAGAGTTAACCATTTACTGCTCAGCAATCCCAGGGAACAGGGGTCAGGCAGTGTGGCCTCGGGAGCCCCCAATTAAAAAGCTGTTTCAGAGACCTCTGTGCCTGTATAGAGTTAACCATTTACTGCTCAATAATCCCTTGGAGCAGGGGACAGGCAGTGTGGCCTCGGGAGCCCCAATTAAAAGGCCGTTTCAGAGACTTCTGTGCTGTACATAGTTAACCATTTACTGCTCAATAATCCCTGGGGACAGGGGACAGCCAGTGTGGCCTCGGGAGCCCCCAATTAAAAGGTTGTTTCAGAGACCTCTGTGCTGTATATAGTTAACCATTTACTGCTCAATAATCCCTGGGAGCAGGGGACAGGCAGTGTGGCCTCGGGAGCCCCCAATTAAAAAGCTGTGTCAGAGACCTCTGCGCCTGTATATAGTTAACCATTTACTGCTCAATAATCCCTGGGAGCAGGGGACAGGCAGTGTGGTCCGGGAGCACCCATTTAAAAAAACTGTTTCAGAGGCCTCTGTGCTGTATATAGTTAACCAAATACTGCTCACTAATCCCTGGGAGCAGGGGACAGGCAGTGTGGCCTCGGGAACCCCCAATTAAAAAGCTGTTTCAGAGACCTCTGTGTTGTATATATTTAACCATTTACTGCTCAATAATCCCTGGGAGCAGGGGACAGGCAGTGTGGTCAGGGGCCCACCAGTTAAAATGAAGTGTCAGAGACCACTGCACCTGTATATAGTTAACCATTTACTGCTCAATAATCCCTGGGAGCAGGGGACAGGCAAGGTGGCCTCGGGAGCCCCCAATGAAAAAGCTGTTTGGGAGACCTTTGTGCTGTACAGGGTTAAACATTTACTGCTCAATAATCCCTGGGAGCAGGGGACAGGCAGTGTGGCCTCGGGAGCCCCCAATTAAAAAGCTGAATCAGTGACCTCTGTGCAGTATATAGTTAACCATTTACTTCTCAATAATCCCTGGGAGCAGGGTTCAGGCAGTGTGGCCTCGGGAACCCCCAATTAAAAAGCTGTTTCAGAGACCTCTTTGCTGTATATATTTAACCATTTACTGCTCAATAATCCCTGGGAGCAGGGGACAGGCAGTGTGGTCAGGGGCCCACCAGTTAAAATGCCGTGTCAGAGACCACTGCACCTGTATATAGTTAACCATTTACTGCTCAATAATCCCTGGGAGCAGGGGACAGGCAGTGTGGCCTCGGGAGCCCCCAATGAAAAAGCTGTTTGGGAGACCTTTGTGCTGTACAGGGTTAAACATTTACTGCTCAATAATCCCTGGGAGCAGGGGACAGGCAGTGTGGCCTCGGGAGCCCCCAATTAAAAAGCTGAATCAGTGACCTCTGTGCAGTATATAGTTAACCATTTACTTCTCAATAATCCCTGGGAGCAGGGGACAGGCAGTGTGGCCTCGGGAGCCCCCAATTAAAAAGCTGTTTCAGATACTCAGTGCTGTATATAGTTAACCATTTACTGCTAAATAATCCCTGGGAGCAGGGGACAGGCAGTGTGGTCCGGGAGCCCCCAATTAAAAAGCTGTTTCGGAGACCTCTGTGCTGTATACAGTTAACCATTTACTTCCCAATAATCCCTGGCAGCAGGGAAAAGGCAGTGTGGCCTCACGAGCCCCCAATCAAATGGCTGTTTCAGAGACCTCTGTGCTGTACGTATTTAACCATTGACTGCTCAATAATCCCTGGGAGCAGGGGACAGGCAGTGTGGTCCGTGAGCCCCCAATTAAAAGGGTGTTTCAGAGACGTCTTTGCTGTATATGGTTAACCATTTACTGCTCAATAATCCCTGGGAGCAGGGGTCAGGCAGTGTGGTCAGGGAGCCCCCAATTAAAAAAGCTGTTTCAGAGACCTGTGTGCTGTATATAGTTAACCATTTACTGCTCAATAATCCCTGGGAGCAGGGGTCAGGCAGTGTGGTCCGGGAGACCCCAATTAAAATGCTGTGTCAGAGATCTCTGTGCTGTATATAGTTAACCACTTACTGCTCAATAATCCCTGAGAGCAGGGAACAGGCAGTGTGGCCTCGGGAGCCCCCAATTAAAAAGCTGTTTCAGAGACCTCTGTGCTGTATATAGTTAACCATTTGCTTCTCAATAATCCCTGGGAGCAGGGGACAGGCAGTGTGGTCCGTGAGCCCCCAATTAAAAAGCTGTGTCAGAGACCTCTGTGCTGTATATAGTTAACCATTTACTGCTCAATAATCCCTGGGAGCAGGGGACAGGCAGGGTGGCCTCGGGAGCCCCCAGTTAAAAAGGTGTTTCAGATACTCTGTGCCTGTATGTAGTTAACCATTTACTGCTCAATAAACCCTGGGAGCAGGGGACAGGCAGTGTGGTCCGGGAGCCCCCAGTTAAAAAGGTGTTTCAGATACTCTGTGCCTGTATGTAGTTAACCATTTACTGCTCAATAAACCCTGGGAGCAGGGGACAGGCAGTGTGGTCCGGGAGCCCACAATTAAAAAGCTGTTTCAGAGACCTCTGTGCTGTATATAGTTAACCATTTACTTCTCAATAATCCCTGGGAGCAGGGAGCAGGCAGTGTGGCCTCGGGAGCCCACAATTAAAAAGCTGTTTCAGAGACCTGTGTGCTGTATATAGCTAACCATTTACTGCTCAATAATCCCTGGGAGCAGGTGACAGGCAGTGTGGCCTCGGAAGCCCCCAATTAAAAAGCTGTTTCAGATACTCTGTGCTGTATATAGTTAACCATTTACTTCTCAATAGTCCCTTGGAGCAGGGGAGAGGCAGTGTGGCCTCGGGAGCCCACAATTAAAAAGCTGTTGCAGAGACGTCTTTGCTGTATATGGTTAACCATTTACTGCTCAGTAATCCCTGGGAGCAGGGGGCAGGCAGGGTGGCCTCGGGAGCCCCCAATTAAAAAGCTGTTTCAGAGACCTGTGTGCTGTATATAGCTAACCATTTACTGCTCAATAATCCCTGGGAGCAGGGGTCAGGCAGTGTGGTCCGGGAGACCCCAATTAAAATGCTGTGTCAGAGACCTCTGTGCTGTATATAGTTAACCATTTACTGCTCAATAATCCCTGAGAGCAGGGAACAGGCAGTGTGGCCTCGGGAGCCCCCAATTAAAAAGCTGTTTCAGAGACCTCTGTGCTGTATATAGTTAACCATTTACTTCTCAATAGTCCCTTGGAGCAGGGGACAGGCAGTGTGGTCCGTGAGCCCCCAATTAAAAAGCTGTTTCAGAGACCTCTGTGCTGTATATAGTTAACCATTTACTGCTCAATAATCCCTGGGAGCAGGGGGCAGGCAGTGTGGCCTCGGGAGCCCCCCAATTAAAAAGCTGTTTCAGAGACCTCTGTGCTGTATATAGTTAACCATTTACTGCTCAATAATCCCTGGGAGCAGGGGACAGGCAGTGTGGTCCGGGAGCCCCAAATTAAAAAGCTATTTCAGACACGTCTTTACTGTATATGGTTAACCATTTACTGCTCAATAATCCCTGGGAGCAGGGGTCAGCCAGTGTGGCCTCGGGAGCCCCCAGTTAAAAAGGTGTTTCAGATACTCTGTGCTGTATATAGTTAACCATTTACTGCTCAATAATCCCTGGGAGTAGGGGATAGGCAGTGTGGACTCGGGAGCCCCCAATTAAAAAGCTGTTTCAGAGACCTCTGTGCCTGTATATAGTTAACCATTTACTGCTCAATAAACCCTGGGAGCAGGGGACAGGCAGTGTGGTCCGGGAGCCCACAATTAAAAAGCTGTTTCAGAGACCTCTGTGCAGTATATAATTAACCATTTACTTCTCAATAATCCCTGGGAGCAGGGAGCGGGCAGTGTGGCCTCGGAAGCCCCCAATTAAAAAGCTGTTTCAGAGACCTCTGTGCTGTATATAGTTAACCATTTACTTCTCAATAGTCCCTGGGAGCAGGGGACAGGCAGTGTGGCCTCGGGAACCCCCAATTAAAAAGCTGTTTCAGAGACCTCTGTGTTGTATATATTTAACCATTTACTGCTCAATAATCCCTGGGAGCAGGGGACAGGCAGTGTGGTCAGGGGCCCACCAGTTAAAATGAAGTGTCAGAGACCACTGCACCTGTATATAGTTAACCATTTACTGCTCAATAATCCCTGGGAGCAGGGGACAGGCAGTGTGGCCTCGGGAGCCCCCAATGAAAAAGCTGTTTGGGAGACCTTTGTGCTGTACAGGGTTAAACATTTACTGCTCAATAATCCCTGGGAGCAGGGGACAGGCAGTGTGGCCTCGGGAGCCCCCAATTAAAAAGCTGAATCAGTGACCTCTGTGCAGTATATAGTTAACCATTTACTTCTCAATAATCCCTGGGAGCAGGGTTCAGGCAGTGTGGCCTCGGGAACCCCCAATTAAAAAGCTGTTTCAGAGACCTCTTTGCTGTATATATTTAACCATTTACTGCTCAATAATCCCTGGGAGCAGGGGACAGGCAGTGTGGTCAGGGGCCCACCAGTTAAAATGCCGTGTCAGAGACCACTGCACCTGTATATAGTTAACCATTTACTGCTCAATAATCCCTGGGAGCAGGGGACAGGCAGTGTGGCCTCGGGAGCCCCCAATGAAAAAGCTGTTTGGGAGACCTTTGTGCTGTACAGGGTTAAACATTTACTGCTCAATAATCCCTGGGAGCAGGGGACAGGCAGTGTGGCCTCGGGAGCCCCCAATTAAAAAGCTGAATCAGTGACCTCTGTGCAGTATATAGTTAACCATTTACTTCTCAATAATCCCTGGGAGCAGGGGACAGGCAGTGTGGCCTCGGGAGCCCCCAATTAAAAAGCTGTTTCAGATACTCAGTGCTGTATATAGTTAACCATTTACTGCTAAATAATCCCTGGGAGCAGGGGACAGGCAGTGTGGTCCGGGAGCCCCCAATTAAAATGCTGTGTCAGAGGACACTGCGCTGTATACAGTTAACCATTTACTTCCCAATAATCCCTGGCAGCAGGGAAAAGGCAGTGTGGCCTCACGAGCCCCCAATCAAATGGCTGTTTCAGAGACCTCTGTGCTGTACGTATTTAACCATTTACTGCTCAATAATCCCTGGGAGCAGGGGACAGGCAGTGTGGTCCGTGAGCCCCCAATTAAAAGGGTGTTTCAGAGACGTCTTTGCTGTATATGGTTAACCATTTACTGCTCAATAATCCCTGGGAGCAGGGGTCAGGCAGTGTGGTCAGGGAGCCCCCAATTAAAAAAGCTGTTTCAGAGACCTGTGTGCTGTATATAGTTAACCATTTACTGCTCAATAATCCCTGGGAGCAGGGGTCAGGCAGTGTGGTCCGGGAGACCCCAATTAAAATGCTGTGTCAGAGATCTCTGTGCTGTATATAGTTAACCACTTACTGCTCAATAATCCCTGAGAGCAGGGAACAGGCAGTGTGGCCTCGGGAGCCCCCAATTAAAAAGCTGTTTCAGAGACCTCTGTGCTGTATATAGTTAACCATTTGCTTCTCAATAATCCCTGGGAGCAGGGGACAGGCAGTGTGGTCCGTGAGCCCCCAATTAAAAAGCTGTGTCAGAGACCTCTGTGCTGTATATAGTTAACCATTTACTGCTCAATAATCCCTGGGAGCAGGGGACAGGCAGGGTGGCCTCGGGAGCCCCCAGTTAAAAAGGTGTTTCAGATACTCTGTGCCTGTATGTAGTTAACCATTTACTGCTCAATAAACCCTGGGAGCAGGGGACAGGCAGTGTGGTCCGGGAGCCCCCAGTTAAAAAGGTGTTTCAGATACTCTGTGCCTGTATGTAGTTAACCATTTACTGCTCAATAAACCCTGGGAGCAGGGGACAGGCAGTGTGGTCCGGGAGCCCACAATTAAAAAGCTGTTTCAGAGACCTCTGTGCTGTATATAGTTAACCATTTACTTCTCAATAATCCCTGGGAGCAGGGAGCAGGCAGTGTGGCCTCGGAAGCCCCCAATTAAAAAGCTGTTTCAGAGACCTCTGTGCTGTATATAGTTAACCATTTACTTCTCAATAGTCCCTTGGAGCAGGGGAGAGGCAGTGTGGCCTCGGGAGCCCACAATTAAAAAGCTGTTGCAGAGACGTCTTTGCTGTATATGGTTAACCATTTACTGCTCAGTAATCCCTGGGAGCAGGGGGCAGGCAGGGTGGCCTCGGGAGCCCCCAATTAAAAAGCTGTTTCAGAGACCTGTGTGCTGTATATAGCTAACCATTTACTGCTCAATAATCCCTGGGAGCAGGGGTCAGGCAGTGTGGTCCGGGAGACCCCAATTAAAATGCTGTGTCAGAGACCTCTGTGCTGTATATAGTTAACCATTTACTGCTCAATAATCCCTGAGAGCAGGGAACAGGCAGTGTGGCCTCGGGAGCCCCCAATTAAAAAGCTGTTTCAGAGACCTCTGTGCTGTATATAGTTAACCATTTACTTCTCAATAGTCCCTTGGAGCAGGGGACAGGCAGTGTGGTCCGTGAGCCCCCAATTAAAAAGCTGTTTCAGAGACCTCTGTGCTGTATATAGTTAACCATTTACTGCTCAATAATCCCTGGGAGCAGGGGGCAGGCAGTGTGGCCTCGGGAGCCCCCCAATTAAAAAGCTGTTTCAGAGACCTCTGTGCTGTATATAGTTAACCATTTACTGCTCAATAATCCCTGGGAGCAGGGGACAGGCAGTGTGGTCCGGGAGCCCCAAATTAAAAAGCTATTTCAGACACGTCTTTACTGTATATGGTTAACCATTTACTGCTCAATAATCCCTGGGAGCAGGGGTCAGCCAGTGTGGCCTCGGGAGCCCCCAGTTAAAAAGGTGTTTCAGATACTCTGTGCTGTATATAGTTAACCATTTACTGCTCAATAATCCCTGGGAGTAGGGGATAGGCAGTGTGGACTCGGGAGCCCCCAATTAAAAAGCTGTTTCAGAGACCTCTGTGCCTGTATATAGTTAACCATTTACTGCTCAATAAACCCTGGGAGCAGGGGACAGGCAGTGTGGTCCGGGAGCCCACAATTAAAAAGCTGTTTCAGAGACCTCTGTGCAGTATATAATTAACCATTTACTTCTCAATAATCCCTGGGAGCAGGGAGCGGGCAGTGTGGCCTCGGAAGCCCCCAATTAAAAAGCTGTTTCAGAGACCTCTGTGCTGTATATAGTTAACCATTTACTTCTCAATAGTCCCTTGGAGCAGGGGACAGGCAGTGTGGTCCGTGAGCCCCCAATTAAAAAGCTGTTTCAGAGACGTCTTTGCTGTATATGGTTAACCATTTACTGCTCAATAATCCCTGGGAGCAGGGGGCAGGCAGCGTGGCCTCGGGAGCCCCCAATTAAAAAGCTGTTTCAGAGACCTGTGTGCTGTATATAGCTAACCATTTACTGCTCAATAATCCCTGGGAGCAGGGGTCAGGCAGTGTGGTCCGGGAGACCCCAATTAAAATGCTGTGTCGGATACCTCTGTGCTGTATATAGCTAACCATTTACTGCTCAATAATCCCTGGGAGCAGGGGGCAGGCAGGGTGGCCTCGGGAGCCCCCAATTAAAAAGCTGTTTCAGAGACCTGTGTGTTGTATATAGCTAACCATTTACTGCTCAATAATCCCTGGGAGCAGGGGTCAGGCAGTGTGGTCCGGGAGACCCCAATTAAAATGCTGTGTCAGAGACCTCTGTGCTGTATATAGTTAACCATTTACTGCTCAATAATCCCTGGGAGCAGGGAACAGGCAGTGTGGCCTCGGGAGCCCCCAATTAAAAAGCTGTTTCAGAGAACTCTGTGCTGTATATAGCTAACCATTTACTGCTCAATAATCCCTGGGAGCAGGGTCAGGCAGTGTGGTCCGGGAGACCCCAATTAAAATGCTGTGTCAGAGACCTCTTTGCTGTATATAGTTAACCATTCACTGCTCAATAATCCCTGGGAGCAGGGGACAGGCTGTGTGGCCGCTGGAGCCGCCAATTAAAAAGCTGCTTCAGAGACCTCTGTGCTGTACGTATTTAACCATTTACTGCTCAATAATCCCTGGGAGCAGGGGACAGTCAGTGTGGCCTCGAGAACCCCAATTAAAAAGCTGATTCAGAGACCTCTGTGCTGTATATGGTTAACCATTTAATTATCAATAATCCCTGGGAGCAGGGAACAGGCAGTGTGGCCTCAGGAGCCCCCAATTAAAAAGCTGTTTCAGAGACCTCTGTGCTGTATATAGTTAACCATTTACTGCTCAATAATCCCTGGGAGCAGGGGGCAGGCAGTGTGGCCTCGGGAGCCCCCCAATTAAAAAGCTGTTTCAGAGACCTCTGTGCTGTATATAGTTAACCATTTACAGCTCAATAATCCCTGGGAGCAGGGGACAGGCAGTGTGGCCTCGGGAGCCCCCAATTAAAAAGGTGTTCCAGATACTCTGTGCTGTATACAGTTAACCATTTACTGCTCAATAATCCCTGGGAGCAGGGGACAGGCAGTGTGGCCTCGGGAGCCCCCAGTTAAAAAGGTGTTTCAGATACTCTGTGCTGTATAAAGTTAACCATTTCCTGCTCAATAATCCCTCTGAGCAGGGGACAGGCAGTGTGGACCGGGAGCTCCCAATTAAAAAGCTGTTTCAGGGACCTCTGTGCTGTATATAGTTAATCATTTACTGCTCAATAATCCCTGGGAGCAGGGGACAGACAGTGTGGTTTCGGGAGTCCCCAATTAAAAAGCTGTTTCAGAGACCTATGTGCTGTATATAGTTCACAAATTACTGCTCAATAATCCCTGGAAGCAGGGGGAAGGCAGTTTGGATTCGGGAGCCCCCAATTAAAAAGCTGTTTCAGAGACCTCTATGCTGTATATAGTTAACCGTGTACTTCCCAATAATCCCTGGGAGCAGGGGACAGGCAGTGTGGCCTTGGGAGCCCCCAATTAAAAAGCTGTTTCAGAGATCTCTGTGCTGTATATAATTAACCATTTACTGCTCAATAATCCCTGGGAGCAGGGGACAGGCAGTGTGGTTTCGGGAGTCCCCAATTAAAAAGCTGTTTCAGAGACCTATGTGCTGTATATAGTTCACAAATTACTGCTCAATAATCCCTGGAAGCAGGGGGAAGGCAGTTTGGATTCGGGAGCCCCCAATTAAAAAGCTGTTTCAGAGACCTCTATGCTGTATATAGTTAACCGTGTACTTCCCAATAATCCCTGGGAGCAGGGGACAGGCAGTGTGGCCTCGGGAGCCCTCAATTAAAAAGCTGTTTCAGAGTCCTCTGTGCTTTATATAGTTGACCATTTACTTCTCAATAAACCGTGGGAGAAGGGACAGGCAGGTTGGCCTCGGGAGCCACCAATTAAAAAGCTGTTTCAGACATCTCTGTGCCTGTATAGAGTTAACCATTTACTGCTCAGCAATCCCAGGGAACAGGGGTCAGGCAGTGTGGCCTCGGGAGCCCCCAATTAAAAAGCTGTTTCAGAGACCTCTGTGCCTGTATAGAGTTAACCATTTACTGCTCAATAATCCCTTGGAGCAGGGGACAGGCAGTGTGGCCTCGGGAGCCCCCAATTAAAAAGCTGTTTCAGAGACCTCTGTGCCTGTATAGAGTTAACCATTTACTGCTCAATAATCCCTTGGAGCAGGGGACAGGCAGTGTGGCCTCGGGAGCCCCAATTAAAAGGCCGTTTCAGAGACTTCTGCGCTGTACATAGTTAACCATTTACTGCTCAATAATCCCTGGGAGCAGGGGACAGGCAGTGTGGCCTCGGGAGCCCCCAATTAAAAGGTTGTTTCAGAGACCTCTGTGCTGTATATAGTTAACCATTTACTGCTCAATAATCCCTGGGAGCAGGGGACAGGCAGTGTGGCCTCGGGAGCTCCCAATTAATAAGCTGTTTCAGTGACCTCTGCGCCTGTATATAGTTAACCATTTACTGCTCAATAATCCCTGCGAGCAGGGGACAGGCAGTGTGGCCTCGGGAGCACCCATTTAAAAAAACTGTTTCAGAGGCCTCTGTGCTGTATATAGTTAACCAATTACTGCTCACTAATCCCTGGGAGCAGGGGACAGGCAGTTTGGCCTCGGGAGCCCCGAATTAAAAAGCTGTTTCAGAGACCTCTATGCTGTATATGGTGAACCGTGTACTTCCCAATAATCCCTGGGAGCAGGGGACAGGCAGTGTGGCCTCGGGAACCCCCAATTGAAAAGCTGTTCCAGAGACCTCTGTGCTGTATATATTTAACCATTTACTGCTCAATAATCCCTGGGAGCAGGGGACAGGCAGTGTGGTCAGGGGCCCACCAGTTAAAATGCCGTGTCAGAGACCACTGCACCAGTATATAGTTAACCATTTACTGCTCAATAATCCCTGGGAGCAGGGGACAGGCAGTGTGGCCTCGGGAGCCCCCAATTAAAAAGCTGAATCAGTGACCTCTGTGCTGTATATAGTTAACCATTTAGTTCTCAATAATCCCTGGGAGCAGGGGACAGGCAGGGTGGCCTCGGGATCCCCCAATTAAAAAGCTGTTTCAGATACTCTGTGCTGTATATAGTTAACCATTTACTGCTCAATAATCCCTGGGAGCAGGGGACAGGCAGTGTGGCCTCTCAGCACCCAATGAAAAAGTTGTTTGGGAGACGTCTGTGCTGTATACAGTTAACCATTTACTTCCCAATAATCCCTGGCAGCAGGGAAAAGGCAGTGTGGCCTCAGGAGCCCCCAATTAAATGGCTGTTTCAGAGACCTCTGTGCTGTACGTATTTAACCATTGACTGCTCAATAATCCCTGGGAGCAGGGAAAAGGCAGTGTGGCCTCAGGAGCCCCCAATTAAAAAGCTGTTTCAGAGACCTCTATGCCTGTATATAGTTAACCATTTACTGCTCAATAAACCCTGGGAGCAGGGGACAGGCAGTGTGGTCCGGGAGCCCACAATTAAAAAGCTGTTTCAGAGACCTCTGTGCAGTATATAATTAACCATTTACTTCTCAATAATCCCTGGGAGCAGGGAGCAGGCAGTGTGGCCTCGGAAGCCCCCAATTAAAAAGCTGTTTCAGAGACCTCTGTGCTGTATATAGTTAACCATTTACTTCTCAATAGTCCCTTGGAGCAGGGGACAGGCAGTGTGGTCCGTGAGCCCCCAATTAAAAAGCTGTTTCAGAGACGTCTTTGCTGTATATGGTTAACCATTTACTGCTCAGTAATCCCTGGGAGCAGGGGGCAGGCAGGGTGGCCTCGGGAGCCCCCAATTAAAAAGCTGTTTCAGAGACCTGTGTGCTGCATATAGCTAACCATTTACTGCTCAATAATCCCTGGGAGCAGGGGTCAGGCAGTGTGGTCCGGAAGACCCCAATTAAAATGCTGTGTCAGAGACCTCTGTGCTGTATATAGTTAACCATTTACTGCTCAATAATCCCTGAGAGCAGGGAATAGGCAGTGTGGCCTCGGGAGCCCGCAATTAAAAAGCTGTTTCAGAGACCTCTGTGCTGGATATAGTTAACCATTTGCTTCTCAATAATCCCTGGGAGCAGGGGACACGCAGTGTGGTCCGTGAGTCCCCAATTAAAAAGCTGTTTCAGAGACCTCTGTGCTGTATATAGTTAACCATTTACTGCTCAATAATCCCTGGGAGCAGGGGTCAGGCAGTGTGGCCTCGGGAGCCCCCAATTAAAAAGCTGTTTCAGAGACCTCTGTGCCTGTATATAGTTAACCATTTACTGCTCAATAAACCCTGGGAGCAGGGGACAGGCAGTGTGGTCCGGGAGCCCACAATTAAAAAGCTGTTTCAGAGACCTCTGTGCAGTATATAATTAACCATTTACTTCTCAATAATCCCTGGGAGCTGGGAGCAGGCAGTGTGGCCTCGGAAGCCCCCAATTAAAAAGCTGTTTCAGAGACTTCTGTGCTGTATATAGTTAACCATTTACTTCTCAATAGTCCCTTGGAGCAGGGGACATGCAGTGTGGCCTCGGGAGCCCCCAATTAAAAAGCTGTTTCAGAGACTTCTGTGCTGTATATAGTTAACCATTTACTTCCCAATAATCCCTGGGAGCAGGGGACAGGCAGTGTGGCCTCGGGAACCCCCAATTGAAAAGCTGTTCCAGAGACCTCTGTGCTGTATATATTTAACCATTTACTGCTCAATAATCCCTGGGAGCAGGGGACAGGCAGTGTGGTCAGGGGCCCACCAGTTAAAATGCCGTGTCAGAGACCACTGCACCAGTATATAGTTAACCATTTACTGCTCAATAATCCCTGGGAGCAGGGGACAGGCAGTGTGGCCTCGGGAGCCCCCAATTAAAAAGCTGAATCAGTGACCTCTGTGCTGTATATAGTTAACCATTTAGTTCTCAATAATCCCTGGGAGCAGGGGACAGGCAGGGTGGCCTCGGGATCCCCCAATTAAAAAGCTGTTTCAGATACTCTGTGCTGTATATAGTTAACCATTTACTGCTCAATAATCCCTGGGAGCAGGGGACAGGCAGTGTGGCCTCTCAGCACCCAATGAAAAAGTTGTTTGGGAGACGTCTGTGCTGTATACAGTTAACCATTTACTTCCCAATAATCCCTGGCAGCAGGGAAAAGGCAGTGTGGCCTCAGGAGCCCCCAATTAAATGGCTGTTTCAGAGACCTCTGTGCTGTACGTATTTAACCATTGACTGCTCAATAATCCCTGGGAGCAGGGAAAAGGCAGTGTGGCCTCAGGAGCCCCCAATTAAAAAGCTGTTTCAGAGACCTCTATGCCTGTATATAGTTAACCATTTACTGCTCAATAAACCCTGGGAGCAGGGGACAGGCAGTGTGGTCCGGGAGCCCACAATTAAAAAGCTGTTTCAGAGACCTCTGTGCAGTATATAATTAACCATTTACTTCTCAATAATCCCTGGGAGCAGGGAGCAGGCAGTGTGGCCTCGGAAGCCCCCAATTAAAAAGCTGTTTCAGAGACCTCTGTGCTGTATATAGTTAACCATTTACTTCTCAATAGTCCCTTGGAGCAGGGGACAGGCAGTGTGGTCCGTGAGCCCCCAATTAAAAAGCTGTTTCAGAGACGTCTTTGCTGTATATGGTTAACCATTTACTGCTCAGTAATCCCTGGGAGCAGGGGGCAGGCAGGGTGGCCTCGGGAGCCCCCAATTAAAAAGCTGTTTCAGAGACCTGTGTGCTGCATATAGCTAACCATTTACTGCTCAATAATCCCTGGGAGCAGGGGTCAGGCAGTGTGGTCCGGAAGACCCCAATTAAAATGCTGTGTCAGAGACCTCTGTGCTGTATATAGTTAACCATTTACTGCTCAATAATCCCTGAGAGCAGGGAATAGGCAGTGTGGCCTCGGGAGCCCGCAATTAAAAAGCTGTTTCAGAGACCTCTGTGCTGGATATAGTTAACCATTTGCTTCTCAATAATCCCTGGGAGCAGGGGACACGCAGTGTGGTCCGTGAGTCCCCAATTAAAAAGCTGTTTCAGAGACCTCTGTGCTGTATATAGTTAACCATTTACTGCTCAATAATCCCTGGGAGCAGGGGTCAGGCAGTGTGGCCTCGGGAGCCCCCAATTAAAAAGCTGTTTCAGAGACCTCTGTGCCTGTATATAGTTAACCATTTACTGCTCAATAAACCCTGGGAGCAGGGGACAGGCAGTGTGGTCCGGGAGCCCACAATTAAAAAGCTGTTTCAGAGACCTCTGTGCAGTATATAATTAACCATTTACTTCTCAATAATCCCTGGGAGCTGGGAGCAGGCAGTGTGGCCTCGGAAGCCCCCAATTAAAAAGCTGTTTCAGAGACTTCTGTGCTGTATATAGTTAACCATTTACTTCTCAATAGTCCCTTGGAGCAGGGGACATGCAGTGTGGCCTCGGGAGCCCCCAATTAAAAAGCTGTTTCAGAGACTTCTGTGCTGTATATAGTTAACCATTTACTTCTCAATAATCCCTGGGAGCAGGGGACACGCAGTGTGGTCCGTGAGCCCCCAATTAAAAAGCTGTTTCAGAGACGTCTTTGCTGTATATGGTTAACCATTTACTGCTCAATAATCCCTGGGAGCAGGGGGCAGGCAGGGTGGCCTCGGGAGCCCCCAATTAAAAAGCTGTTTCAGAGACCTGTGTGCTGTATATAGCTAACTATTTACTGCTCAATAATCCCTGGGAGCAGGGGACAGGCAGTGTGGCTCCGGGAGCCCCCAATTAAAAAGCTGTTTCAGAGACCTCTGTGCCTGTATCTAGTTAACCATTTACTGCTCAATAATCCCTGGGAGCAGGGGTCAGGCAGTGTGGTCCGGGAGACCCCAATTAAAATGCTGTGTCAGAGACCTCTGTGCTGTATATAGTTAAACATTTACTGCTCAATAATCCCTGGGAGCAGGGAACAGGCAGTGTGGCCTCGGGAGCCCCCAATTAAAAAGCTGTTTCAGAGACCTCTGTGCTGTATATAGTTAACCATTTGCTTCTCAATAATGCCTGGGAGCAGGGGACAGGCAGTGTGGCCTCGGGAGCCCCCAATTAAAAAGCTGTTTCAGAGACTTCTTTGCTGTATATGGTTAACCATTTACTGCTCAATAATCCCTGGGAGCAGGGGTCAGGCAGTGTGGTCCGGGAGACCCCAATTAAAATGCTGTGTCAGAGACCTCTTTGCTGTATATAGTTAACCATTTACTGCTCAATAATCCCTGGGAGCAGGGGACAGGCTGTGTGGCCTCGGGAGCCGCCAATTAAAAAGCTGTTTCAGAGACCTCTGTGCCTGTATATAGTTAACCATTTACTGCTCAATAATCCCTGGGAGCAGGGGACAGGCAGTGTGGTCCGTGAGCCCCCAATTAAAAAGCTGTTTCAGAGACCTCTGTGCTGTACGTATTTAACCATTTACTGCTCAATAATCCCTGGGAGCAGTGGTCACGCAGTGTGGCCTCGAGAACCCCAATTAAAAAGCTGATTCAGAGACCTCTGTGCTGTATATGGTTAACCATTTAATTATCAATAATCCCTGGGAGCAGGGAACAGGCAGTGTGGCCTCAGGAGCCCCCAATTAAAAAGCTGTTTCAGAGACCTCTGTGCTGTATATAGTTAACCATTTACTGCTCAATAATCCCTGGGAGCAGGGGGCAGGCAGTGTGGCCTCGGGAGCCCCCAATTAAAAAGCTGTTTCAGAGACCTCTGTGCTGTATATAGTTAACCATTTACTGCTCAATAATCCCTGGGAGCAGGGGACAGGCAGTGTGGCCTCGGGAGCACCCAATTAAAAAGGTGTCCCAGATACTCTGTGCTGTATACAGTTAACCATTTACTGCTCAATAATCCCTGGGAGCAGGGGACAGGCAGTGTGGCCTCGGGAACCCCCAATTGAAAAGCTGTTTCAGAGACCTCTGTGCTGTATATATTTAACCATTTACTGCTCAATAATCCCTGGGAGCAGGGGACAGGCAGTGTGGTCAGGGGCCCACCAGTTAAAATGCCGTGTCTGAGACCACTGCACCAGTATATAGTTAACCATTTACTGCTCAATAATCCCTGGGAGCAGGGGACAGGCAGTGTGGCCTCGGGAGCCCCCAATGAAAAAGCTGTTTGGGAGACCTTTGTGCTGTACAGGGTTAAACATTTACTGCTCAATAATCCCTGGGAGCAGGGGACAGGCAGTGTGGCCTCGGGAGCCCCCAATTAAAAAGCTGTTTCAGATACTCTGTGCTGTATATAGTTAACCATTTACTGCTCAATAATCCCTGGGAGCAGGGGACAGGCAGTGTGGCCTCGGGAGCCCCCAATTAAAAAGCTGTTTCAGATACTCTGTGCTGTATATAGTTAACCATTTACTTCCCAATAATCCCTGGGAGCAGGGGACAGGCAGTGTGGCCTCGGGAGCCCCCAATTAAAAAGCTGTTTCAGTGACCTCTGTGCAGTATATAGTTAACCATTTACTGCTCAATAATCCCTGGGAGCAGGGGACAGGCAGTGTGGCCTCGGGAACCCCCAATTGAAAAGCTGTTTCAGAGACCTCTGTGCTGTATATATTTAACCATTTACTGCTCAATAATCCCTGGGAGCAGGGGACAGGCAGTGTGGTCAGGGGCCCACCAGTTAAAATGCCGTGTCTGAGACCACTGCACCAGTATATAGTTAACCATTTACTGCTCAATAATCCCTGGGAGCAGGGGACAGGCAGTGTGGCCTCGGGAGCCCCCAATGAAAAAGCTGTTTGGGAGACCTTTGTGCTGTACAGGGTTAAACATTTACTGCTCAATAATCCCTGGGAGCAGGGGACAGGCAGTGTGGCCTCGGGAGCCCCCAATTAAAAAGCTGTTTCAGATACTCTGTGCAGTATATAATTAACCATTTACTGCTCAATAATCCCTTGGAGCAGGGGACAGGCAGTGTGGCCTCTCAGCACCCAATGAAAAAGTTGTTTGGGAGACGTCTGTGCTGTATACAGTTAACCATTTACTTCCCAATAATCCCTGGCAGCAGGGAAAAGGCAGTGTGGCCTCAGGAGCCCCCAATTAAATGGCTGTTTCAGAGACCTCTGTGCTGTACGTATTTAACCATTGACTGCTCAATAATCCCTGGGAGCAGGGGTCAGGCAGTGTGGCCTCGGGAGCCCCCAGTTAAAAAGGTGTTTCAGATACTCTGTGCTGTATATAGTTAACCATTTACTGCTCAATAATCCCTGTGAGTAGGGGATAGGCAGTGTGGACTCGGGAGCCCCCAATTAAAAAGCTGTTTCAGAGACCTCTATGCCTGTATATAGTTAACCATTTACTGCTCAATAAACCCTGGGAGCAGGGGACAGGCAGTGTGGTCCGGGAGCCCACAATTAAAAAGCTGTTTCAGAGACCTCTGTGCAGTATATAATTAACCATTTACTTCTCAATAATCCCTGGGAGCAGGGAGCAGGCAGTGTGGCCTCGGAAGCCCCCAATTAAAAAGCTGTTTCAGAGACCTCTGTGCTGTATATAGTTAACCATTTACTTCTCAATAGTCCCTTGGAGCAGGGGACAGGCAGTGTGGTCCGTGAGCCCCCAATTAAAAAGCTGTTTCAGAGACGTCTTTGCTGTATATGGTTAACCATTTACTGCTCAGTAATCCCTGGGAGCAGGGGGCAGGCAGGGTGGCCTCGGGAGCCCCCAATTAAAAAGCTGTTTCAGAGACCTGTGTGCTGCATATAGCTAACCATTTACTGCTCAATAATCCCTGGGAGCAGGGGTCAGGCAGTGTGGTCCGGGAGACCCCAATTAAAATGCTGTGTCAGAGACCTCTGTGCTGTATATAGTTAACCATTTACTGCTCAATAATCCCTGAGAGCAGGGAATAGGCAGTGTGGCCTCGGGAGCCCGCAATTAAAAAGCTGTTTCAGAGACCTCTGTGCTGTATATAGTTAACCATTTACTGCTCAATAAACCCTGGGAGCAGGGGACAGGCAGTGTGGTCCGGGAGCCCACAATTAAAAAGCTGTTTCAGAGACCTCTGTGCAGTATATAATTAACCATTTACTTCTCAATAATCCCTGGGAGCTGGGAGCAGGCAGTGTGGCCTCGGAAGCCCCCAATTAAAAAGCTGTTTCAGAGACGTCTTTGCTGTATATGGTTAACCATTTACTGCTCAATAATCCCTGGGAGCAGGGGTCAGGCAGTGTGGTCCGGGAGACCCCAATTAAAATGCTGTGTCAGAGACTTCTGTGCTGTATATAGTTAACCATTTACTTCTCAATAATCCCTGGGAGCAGGGGGCAGGCAGTGTGGCCTCGGGAGCCCCCAATTAAAAAGCTGTTTCAGAGACCTGTGTGCTGTATATAGCTAACCATTTACTGCTCAATAATCCCTGGGAGCAGGGGTCAGGCAGTGTGGTCCGGGAGACCCCAATTAAAATGCTGTGTCAGAGACCTCTGTGCTGTATATAGTTAAACATTTACTGCTCAATAATCCCTGGGAGCAGGGAACAGGCAGTGTGGCCTCGGGAGCCCCCAATTAAAAAGCTGTTTCAGAGACCTCTGTGCTGTATATAGTTAACCATTTGCTTCTCAATAATGCCTGGGAGCAGGGGACAGGCAGTGTGGCCTCGGGAGCCCCCAATTAAAAAGCTGTTTCAGAGACCTCTGTGCTGTATATAGTTAACCATTTACTGCTCAATAATCCCTGGGAGCAGGGGACAGGCAGTGTGGCCTCAGGAGCCGCCAATTAAAAAGCTGTTTCAGAGACCGCTGTGCTGTACGTATTTAACCATTTACTGCTCAATAATCCCTGGTAGCAGTGGTCACGCAGTGTGGCCTCGAGAACCCCAATTAAAAAGCTGATTCAGAGACCTCTGTGCTGTATATGGTTAACCATTTAATTATCAATAATCCCTGGGAGCAGGGAACAGGCAGTGTGGCCTCAGGAGCCCCCAATTAAAAAGCTGTTTCAGAGACCTCTGTGCTGTATATAGTTAACCATTTACTGCTCAATAATCCCTGGGAGCAGGGGGCAGGCAGCGTGGCCTCGGGAGCCCCCAATTAAAAAGCTGTTTCAGAGACCTCTGTGCTGTATATAGTTAACCATTTACTGCTCAATAATCCCTGGGAGCAGGGGACAGGCAGTGTGGCCTCGGGAGCCCCCAATTAAAAAGGTGTTCCAGATACTCTGTGCTGTATACAGTTAACCATTTACTGCTCAATAAACCCTGGGAGCAGGGGACAGGCAGTGTGGCCTCGGGAGCCCCAAGTTAAAAAGGTGTTTCAGATACTCTGTGCTGTATAAAGTTAACCATTTCCTGCTCAATAATCCCTCTGAGCAGGGGACAGGCAGTGTGGACCGGGAGCTCCCAATTAAAAAGCTGTTTCAGGGACCTCTGTGCTGTATATAGTTAATCATGTACTGCTCAATAATCCCTGGGAGCAGGGGACAGACAGTGTGGCTTCGGGAGTCCCTAATTAAAAAGCTGTTTCAGAGACCTCTATGCTGTATATAGTTAACCGTGTACTTCCCAATAATCCCTGGGAGCAGGGGACAGGCAGTGTGGCCTTGGGAGCCCCCAATTAAAAAGCTGTTTCAGAGACCTCTGTGCTGTATATAATTAACCATTTACTTCTCAATAATCCCTGGGAGCAGGGGACAGGCAGTGTGGTCCGGGAGCCCTCAATTAAAAAGCTGTTTCAGAGTCCTCTGTGCTTTATGTAGTTGACCATTTACTTCTCAATAAACCCTGGGAGAAAAGAAAGGCAGGTTGGCCTCGGGAGCCACCAATTAAAAAGCTGTTTCAGACATCTCTGTGCCTGTATAGAGTTAACCATTTACTGCTCAGCAATCCCTGGGAACAGGGGTCAGGCAGTGTGGCCTCGGGAGCCCCCAATTAAAAAGCTGTTTCAGAGACCTCTGTGCCTGTATAGAGTTAACCATTTACTGCTCAATAATCCCTTGGAGCAGGGAACAGGCAGTGTGGCCTCGGAGCCCCAATGAAAAGGCTGTTTCAGAGACTTCTGTGCTGTATATAGTTAACTATTTACTGCTCAATAAACCCTGGGAGCAGGGGACAGGCAGTGTGGGCTCGGGAGCCCCCAATTAAAAAGCTGTTTCAGAGACCTCTGTGCCTGTATATAGTTAACCATTTACTGCTCAATAATCCCTGAGAGCAAGGGTCAGGCAGTGTGGCCTCGGGAGCCCCCAATTAAAAAGCTGTTTCAGTGACCTCTGCGCCTGTATAAAGTTAACCATTTACTGCTCAATAATCTCTGGGAGCAAGGGACAGGCAGTGTGGTCCGGGAGCACCCATTTAAAAAGCTGTTTCAGTGACCTCTGCGCCTGTATATAGTTAACCATTTACTGCTCAATAATCCTTCGGAGCAGTTTACAGGCAGTGTGGCCTCAGGCGCCCCCAATTAAAAAACTGTTTCAGAGACCTCTGTGCTGTATACAGTTAACCATTTACTGCTCAATAATGCCTCTGAGCAGGGGACAGGCAGTGTGGTCCGGGAGCTCCCAATTAAAAAGCTGTTTCAGAGACCTCTGTGCTGTATATAGTTAATCATTTACTGCTCAATAATCCCTGGGAGCAGGGGACAGATAGTGTGGCTTCGGGAGCCCCCATTTAAAAAAACTGTTTCAGAGGCCTCTGTGCTGTATATAGTTAACCAATTACTGCTCAATAATCCCTGGGAGCAGGGGACAGGCGGTGTAGCCTTGGGAGCCCCCAATTAAAAAGCTGCTTCAGAGGCCTCTGTCCTGCATATACTTAACCATTTACTGCTCAACAATCCCTGGGAGCAGGGGACAGGCAGTTTGGCCTCGGGGGCCCCCAATTAAAAAGCTGTTTCAGATGCTCTCTGCTGTATATAGTTAACCATTTACCGCTCAATAATCCCTGCGAGCAGGGGACAGGCAGTGTGGCCTCGGGAGTCCCCAGTTAAAAAGGTGTTTCAGATAATCTGTGCTGTATATAGTTAACCATTTACTGCTCAATAATCCCTGGGAGCAACGGACAGGCAGTGTGGCCTCGGGAGCCCCCAGTTAAAAAGGTGTTTCAGATACTCTGTGCTGTATATAGTTAACCATTTACTGCTCAATAATGCCTCTGAGCAGGGGACAGGCAGTGTGGTCCGGCAGCTCCCAATTAAAAAGCTGTTTCAGAGACCTCTGTGCTGTATATAGTTAATCATTTACTGCTCAATAATCCCTGGGAGCAGGGGACAGACAGTGTGGCTTCGGGAGCCCCCAATTAAAAAACCTGTTTCAGAGGCCTCTGTGCTGTATATAGTTAACCAATTACTGCTCAATAATCCCTGGGAGCAGGGGTAGGCTGTTTGGCCTTGGGAGTCCCCAATTAAAAAGCTGTTTCAGAGACCTTTGTGCCTGTATATAGTTAACCAATTACTGCTCAATAATCCCTGGAAGCAGGGGGAAGGCAGTTTGGCCTCGGGAGCCCCCAATTAAAAAGCTGTTTCAGAGACCTCTATGCTGTATAAAGTGAACCGTGTACTTCCCAATAATCCCTGGGAGCAGGGGACAGGCAGTGTGGCCTCGGGAGCTCCCAATTAAAAAGCTGTTTCAGAGACCTCTGTGCCTGTATATAGTTAACCATTTACTTCTCAATAACCCCTGGCAGCGGGGGACAGCCAGTGAGGCCTTGGGAGACCCCAATTAAAAAGCTGTTTCAGTGACCTCTGTGCTGTATATAGTTAACCATTTACTGCTCAATAATCCCTGGGAGCAGGGGACAGGCAGTGTGGCCTCGGGAGCCCCCAATTAAAAAGCTGTTTCAGAGACATCTGTGCCTGTATATAGTTAACCATTTACTGCTCAATAATCCCTGGGAGCAGGGGACAGGCAGTGTGGTCCGGGAGCCCCCAATTAAAAAGCTGTTTCAGTGACCTCTGCGCCTGTATATAGTTAACCATTTACTGCTCAATAATCCCTGGGAGCAAGGGACAGGCAGTGTGGTCCGGGAGCACCCATTTAAAAAAACTGTTTCAGAGGCCTCTGTGCTGTATATAGTTAACCAATTACTGCTCAATAATCCCTGGGAGCAGGGGACAGGCAGTGTGGTCCGGGAGCCCCGAATTAAAAAGCTGTTTCAGACACCTCTATGCTGTATATAGTGAACCGTGTACTTCCCAATAATCCCTGGGAGCAGGGGACAGGCAGTGTGGCCTAGGGAGCTCCCAATTAAAAAGCTGTTTCAGAGACCTCTGTGTCTGTATATAGTTAACCATTTACTGCTCAATAATCCCTGGGAGCAGGGGACAGGCAGTGTGGCCTCGGGAGCCCCCAGTTAAAAAGGTGTTTCAGAGACCTCTGTGCTGTATATAGTTAACCATTTACTGCTCAATAATCCCTGGGAGAAGGGACAGGCAGTGTGGCCTCGGGAGCCCCCAATTAAAAAGCTGTTTCAGACATCTCTGTGCCTGTATAGAGTTAACCATTTACTGCTCAGCAATCCCTGGGAACAGGGGTCAGGCAGTGTGGCCTCGGGAGCCCCCAATTAAAAAGCTGTTTCAGAGACCTCTGTGCCTGTATAGAGTTAACCATTTACTGCTCAATTATCCCTTGGAGCAGGGGACAGGCAGTGTGGCTCCGGGAGCCCCCAATTAAAAAGCTGTTTCAGATACTCTGTGCTGTATATAGTTCACCATTTACTGCTCAATAATCCCTGGTTGCAGGGGACAGGCAGTGTGGTCTCGAGAGCCTCCAATTAAAAAGATGTTTCAGAGACATATATGCAGTATATAGTTAACCATTTACTGCTCAATAATCCCTGGGAGCAGGGGACAGGCAGTGTGGCCTCGGGACCCCCAGTTAAAAAGGTGTTTCAGAGACCTCTGTGCTGTATATAGTTAACCATTTACTGCTCAATAATCCCTGGGAGCAGGGGACAGGCAGTGTGGCTTCGGGAGCCCCCAATTAAAAAAACTGTTTCAGAGGCCTCTGTGCTGTATATAGTTAACCAATTATTGCTCAATAATTCGTGGGAGCAGGGGACAGGCAGTGTGGCTCCGGGAGTCCCCAATTAAAAAGCTGTTTCAGAGACCTCTGTGCTGTATATAGTTAACCATTTACTGCTCAATAATGCCTCTGAGCAGGGGACAGGCAGTGTGGCTCCGGGAGTCCCCAATTAAAAAGCTGTTTCAGAGACCTCTGTGCTGTATACAGTTAACCATTTACTGCTCAATAATGCCTCTGAGCAGGGGACAGGCAGTGTGGTCCGGGAGCTCCCAATTAAAAAGCTGTTTCAGAGACCTCTGTGCTGTATATAGTTAATCATTTACTGCTCAATAATCCCTGGGAGCAGGGGACAGATAGTGTGGCTTCGGGAGCCCCCATTTAAAAAAACTGTTTCACAGGCCTCTGTGCTGTATATAGTTAACCAATTACTGCTCAATAATCCCTGGGAGCAGGGGACAGGCGGTGTAGCCTTGGGAGCCCCCAATTAAAAAGCTGCTTCAGAGGCCTCTGTCCTGCATATACTTAACCATTTACTGCTCAACAATCCCTGGGAGCAGGGGACAGGCAGTTTGGCCTCGGGGGCCCCCAATTAAAAAGCTGTTTCAGATGCTCTCTGCTGTATATAGTTAACCATTTACCGCTCAATAATCCCTGCGAGCAGGGGACAGGCAGTGTGGCCTCGGGAGTCCCCAGTTAAAAAGGTGTTTCAGATAATCTGTGCTGTATATAGTTAACCATTTACTGCTCAATAATCCCTGGGAGCAACGGACAGGCAGTGTGGCCTCGGGAGCCCCCAGTTAAAAAGGTGTTTCAGATACTCTGTGCTGTATATAGTTAACCATTTACTGCTCAATAATGCCTCTGAGCAGGGGACAGGCAGTGTGGTCCGGCAGCTCCCAATTAAAAAGCTGTTTCAGAGACCTCTGTGCTGTATATAGTTAATCATTTACTGCTCAATAATCCCTGGGAGCAGGGGACAGACAGTGTGGCTTCGGGAGCCCCCAATTAAAAAACCTGTTTCAGAGGCCTCTGTGCTGTATATAGTTAACCAATTACTGCTCAATAATCCCTGGGAGCAGGGGTAGGCTGTTTGGCCTTGGGAGTCCCCAATTAAAAAGCTGTTTCAGAGACCTTTGTGCCTGTATATAGTTAACCAATTACTGCTCAATAATCCCTGGAAGCAGGGGGAAGGCAGTTTGGCCTCGGGAGCCCCCAATTAAAAAGCTGTTTCAGAGACCTCTATGCTGTATAAAGTGAACCGTGTACTTCCCAATAATCCCTGGGAGCAGGGGACAGGCAGTGTGGCCTCGGGAGCTCCCAATTAAAAAGCTGTTTCAGAGACCTCTGTGCCTGTATATAGTTAACCATTTACTTCTCAATAACCCCTGGCAGCGGGGGACAGCCAGTGAGGCCTTGGGAGACCCCAATTAAAAAGCTGTTTCAGTGACCTCTGTGCTGTATATAGTTAACCATTTACTGCTCAATAATCCCTGGGAGCAGGGGACAGGCAGTGTGGCCTCGGGAGCCCCCAATTAAAAAGCTGTTTCAGAGACATCTGTGCCTGTATATAGTTAACCATTTACTGCTCAATAATCCCTGGGAGCAGGTGACAGGCAGTGTGGTCCGGGAGCCCCCAATTAAAAAGCTGTTTCAGTGACCTCTGCGCCTGTATATAGTTAACCATTTACTGCTCAATAATCCCTGGGAGCAAGGGACAGGCAGTGTGGTCCGGGAGCACCCATTTAAAAAAACTGTTTCAGAGGCCTCTGTGCTGTATATAGTTAACCAATTACTGCTCAATAATCCCTGGGAGCAGGGGACAGGCAGTGTGGTCCGGGAGCCCCGAATTAAAAAGCTGTTTCAGACACCTCTATGCTGTATATAGTGAACCGTGTACTTCCCAATAATCCCTGGGAGCAGGGGACAGGCAGTGTGGCCTAGGGAGCTCCCAATTAAAAAGCTGTTTCAGAGACCTCTGTGTCTGTATATAGTTAACCATTTACTGCTCAATAATCCCTGGGAGCAGGGGACAGGCAGTGTGGCCTCGGGAGCCCCCAGTTAAAAAGGTGTTTCAGAGACCTCTGTGCTGTATATAGTTAACCATTTACTGCTCAATAATCCCTGGGAGAAGGGACAGGCAGTGTGGCCTCGGGAGCCCCCAATTAAAAAGCTGTTTCAGACATCTCTGTGCCTGTATAGAGTTAACCATTTACTGCTCAGCAATCCCTGGGAACAGGGGTCAGGCAGTGTGGCCTCGGGAGCCCCCAATTAAAAAGCTGTTTCAGAGACCTCTGTGCCTGTATAGAGTTAACCATTTACTGCTCAATTATCCCTTGGAGCAGGGGACAGGCAGTGTGGCTCCGGGAGCCCCCAATTAAAAAGCTGTTTCAGATACTCTGTGCTGTATATAGTTCACCATTTACTGCTCAATAATCCCTGGTTGCAGGGGACAGGCAGTGTGGTCTCGAGAGCCTCCAATTAAAAAGATGTTTCAGAGACATATATGCAGTATATAGTTAACCATTTACTGCTCAATAATCCCTGGGAGCAGGGGACAGGCAGTGTGGCCTCGGGACCCCCAGTTAAAAAGGTGTTTCAGAGACCTCTGTGCTGTATATAGTTAACCATTTACTGCTCAATAATCCCTGGGAGCAGGGGACAGGCAGTGTGGCTTCGGGAGCCCCCAATTAAAAAAACTGTTTCAGAGGCCTCTGTGCTGTATATAGTTAACCAATTATTGCTCAATAATTCGTGGGAGCAGGGGACAGGCAGTGTGGCTCCGGGAGTCCCCAATTAAAAAGCTGTTTCAGAGACCTCTGTGCTGTATATAGTTAACCGTGTACTTGCCAATAATCCCTGGGAGCAGGGGACAGGCAGTGTGGCCTCGGGAGCTCCCAATTAAAAAGCTGTTTCAGAGACCTCTGTGCCTGTATATAGTTAACCATTTACTTCTCAATAACCCCTGGCAGCGGGGGACAGCCAGTGAGGCCTTGGGAGACCCCAATTAAAAAGCTGTTTCATAGACCTCTGTGCTGTATATAATTAACCATTTACTTCTCAATAATTCCTGGGAGCAGGGGCCAGGCAGTGTGGTCTGGGAGCCCCAATTAAAAAGCTGTTTCAGTGATCTCTGCGCCTCTATACAGTTAACCATTTACTGCTCAATAATCCCTGGGAGAAGGGACAGGCAGGTTGGCCTCGGGAGCCCCCAATTAAAAAGCTGTTTCAGACATCTCTGTGCCTGTATAGAGTTAACCATTTACTGCTCAGCAATCCCTGGGAACAGGGGTCAGGCAGTGTGGCCACGGGAGCCCCCAATTAAAAAGCTGTTTCGGAGACCTCTGTGCCTGTATAGAGTTAACCATTTACTGCTCAATAATCCCTTGGAGCAGGGGACAGGCAGTGTGGCCAAGGGAGCCCCCAATTAAAAGGCTGTTTCAGAGACCTCTGTGCTGTATATAGTTAACCATTTACTGCTCAATAATCCCTGGGAGCAGGGGACAGACAGTGTGGCCTCGGGAGCCCCCAATTAAAAAGCTGTTTCAGTGACATCTGTGCCTGTATATAGTTAACCATTTACTGCTCAATAATCCCTGAGAGCAAGGGTCAGGCAGTGTGGCCTCGGGAGCTCCCAATTAAAAAGCTGTTTCAGTGACCTCTGCGCCTGTATATAGTTAACCATTTACTGCTCAATAATCCCTGGGAGAAAGGGACAGGCAGTGTGGTCCGGGAGCACCCATTTAAAAAGCTGTTTCAGAGACTTCTGCGCCTGTATATAGTTAACCATTTACTACTCAATAATCCTTCGGAGCAGGGGACAGGCAGTGTAGCCTCGGGTGCCCCCAATTAAAAAACTGTTTCCGAGACCTCTGTGCTGTACAGAGTTAACCATTTACTGCTCAATAATCCCTGGGAGCAGGGGTCAGGCAGCGTGGCCTCGGGAGCCCCCAGTTAAAAAGCTGTTTCAGTGACCTCTGTGCTGTATATAGCTAACCATTTACTGCTCAATAATCCCTGGGAGCAGGGGTCAGGCAGTGTGGCCTCGGGAGCCCCCAATTAAAAAGCTGAATCAGTGACCTCTGTGCAGTATATAGTTAACCATTTACTGCTCAATAATCCCTGGGAGCAGGGGTCAGGCAGTGTGGCCTGGGGAGCCTCCAATTAAAAAGCTGTTTCAGAGGCCACTGTGCATTGTATAGTTAACCATTTACTGCTCAATAGTCCCTGGGAGCAGGGGACAGGCAGTTTGGCCTCAGGGGCCCCCAATTAAGAAGCTGTTTCAGATACTCTGTGCTGTATATAGTTAACCATTTACTGCTCAATAATCCCTGGGAGCAGGGGACAGGCAGTGTGGCCTCGGGAGCCCCCAATTAAAAAGCTGTTTCAGATACTCTGTGCTGTATATAGTTAACCATTTACTGCTCAATAATCCCTGGGAGCAGGGGACAGGCAGTGTGGCCTCGGGAGCCCCCAGTTAAAAAGGTGTTTCAGAGACCTCTGTGCTGTATATAGTTAACCATTTACTGCTCAATAATCCCTGGGAGCAGGGGACAGGCAGTGAGGCCTCGGGAGCCCCCAATTAAAAAGCTGTTTCAGAGACATCTGTGCCTGTATAGAGTTAACCATTTACTGCTCAATAATCCCTGGGAGCAGGGACAGGCAGTGTGGCTCCGGGAGCCCCCAATTAAAAAGCTGTTTCAGAGGCCTCTGTGCTGTATATAGTTAACCATTTACTGCTCAATAATCCCTGGGAGGAGGGGACAGGCAGTGTGGCCTCGGGAGCCCCAATTAAAAGGCTGTTTCAGAGGCCTCTGTGCTGTATATAGTTAACCATTTACTGCTCAATAATCCCTGAGAGCAGGGGACAGGCAGCGTGGCCTCGGGTGCCTCCAATTAAAAAGCTGTTTCAGTGACCTCTGTGCCTGTATATAGTTAACCATTTACTTCTCAATAATCCCTGGGAGCAGGGCACAGGCAGTGTGGCCTCGGGAGCCCCCAAATTAAAAGCTGTTTCAGAGACCTCTGTGCTGTATATAGTTAACCATTTACTGCTCAATAATCCCTGGGAGCAAGGGACAGGCAGTGTGGTCCGGGAGCACCCATTTAAAAAGCTGTTTCAGAGACCTCTTTGCTGTATATAGTTAACCATTTACTGCTCATTAATCCTTCGGAGCAGGGGACAGGCAGTGTAGCCTCGGGTGCTCCCAATTAAAAAGCTGTTTCAGAGACCTCTGTACTGTACAGAGTTATCCATTTACTTCTCAATATTCCCTGGGAGAAGGGGGCAGGCAGGTTGGCCTCGGGATCCCCCAATTAAAAAGCTGTTTCCGAGATCTCTGTGCTGTATACAGTTAACCATTTACTGCTCAATAATCCCTGGGAGCAGGGGACAGGCAGTGTGGCCTTGGGAGCCCCCAATTAAAAAGCTGTTTCAGAGGCCTCTGTGCATTTTGTAGTTAACCATTTACTGCTCAATAATCCTTCGGAGCAGGGGACAGGCAGTGTGGCTCTGGGAGCCCCCAATTAAAAAGCTGAATCAGTGACCTCTGTGCTGTATATAGTTAACCATTTACTGCTCAATAATCCCGGGGAGCAGGGGACAGGCAGTTTGGCCTTATGAGTCACCAATTAAAAAGCTGTTTCAGAGACCTCTGTGCTGTATATAGTTAACCATTTACTGCTCAATAATCCCTGGGAGCAGGGGACAGGCAGTTTGGCCTCAGGGGCCCCCAATTAAAAAGCTGTTTCAGATACTCTGTGCTGTATATAGTTAACCATTTACTGCTCAATAATCCCTGGGAGCAGGGGACAGGCAGTGTGGCCTCGGGAGCCCCCAATTAAAAAGCTGTTTCAGATACTCTGTGCTGTATATAGTTAACCATTTACTGCTCAATAATCCCTGGGAGCAGGGGACAGGCAGTGTGGCCTCGGGAGCCCCCAGTTAAAAAGGTGTTTCAGAGACCTCTGTGCTGTATATAGTTAACCATTTACTGCTCAATAATCTCTGGGAGGAGGGGACAGGCAGTGTGGCCTCGGGAGCCCCAATTAAAAGGCTGTTTCAGAGACTTCTGTGCTGTATATAATTAACCTTTTACTCCTCAATAATCCCTCTGAGCAGGGGACAGGCAGTGTGGTCCGGGAGCTCCCAATTAAAAAGCTGTTTCCGAGATCTCTGTGCTGTATATACTTAACCATTTACTGCTCAACAATCCCTGGGAGCAGGGGACAGGCAGTGTGGCCTGGGGAGCCCCCAATTAAAAAGCTGTTTCAGAGGCCACTGTGCATTATATAGTTAACCATTTCCTGCTCAAAAATCCCTGGGAGCAGGGGACAGGCAGTTTGGCCTTGTGAGTCACCAATTAAAAAGCTGTTTCAGATACTCTGTGCTGTATATAGTTAACCATTTACTGCTCAATTATCCCTGGGAGCAGAGACAGGCAGTGAGGTCCGGGAGCCCCCAATTAAAAAGCTGTTTCAGAGACCTCTGTGCCTGTATAGAGTTAACCATTTACTACTCAATAATCCCTGGGAGCAGGGTACAGGCAGCGTGGCCTCAGGCGCCCCCAATTAAAAAGCTGTTTCAGTGACCTCTGTGCTGTATATAGTTAACCATTTACTGCTCAATAATCCCTGGGAGCAGGGGACAGGCAGTGTGGCCGCGCAGCACCCAATGAAAAAGCTGTTTGGGAGACCTCTGTGCTGTATACAGTCAACCATTTACTTCCCAATAATCCCTGGGAGCAGGGGACAGGCAGTGTGGCCTCGGGAGCCCCCAATTAAAAGGCTGTTTCAGAGACATCTGTGCTGTACAAGGTTAACCATTTACTGCTGAATAAACACTGGGAGCAGGGGTCAGGCAGTGTGGCCTCGGGAGCCCCCAGTTAAAAAGGTGTTTCAGATACTCTGTGCTGTACGTATTTAACCATTTACTGCTAAATAATCCCTGGGAGCAGGGGTCAGGCAATGTGGCCTTGGGAGCCGCCAATTAAAAAGCTGTTTCAGAGACCTCTGTGCTGTACGTATTTAACCATTTACTGCTCAATAATCCCTGGGAGCAGGAGACAGGCAGTGTGGCTCCGGGAGCCCCCAATTAAAAAGCTGTTTCAGTGACCTCTGTGGTGTATATAGTGAACCATTTACTGCTCAATAATTCCTGGGAGCAGGGGACAGGCAGTTTGGCCTCGGGGGCCCCCAATTATAAA